>NC_081565.1:29146025-29155817 GCF_022355385.1 Mustela nigripes
CAAACCCCTCAGATTGTTTTTCAGAGTCTATAGTCTCTCATGGTTCACCTCCCCTTCCAATTTCCCCCAACTCCCTTCTCCTCTCTAACTGGCAGCATCACGTTACCTGATTTTAAGCTTTACTACAAAGCTGTGATCACCAAGACAGCATAGTACTGGCATAAAAACAGACACATAGACCAGTGGAACAGAGGAGAGAGCACAGATATGGACCCTCAACTCTATGGTCAAATAATCTTCGACAAAACAGGAAAAAAAATTCAGTGGAAAAAAAGACAGTCTCTTTGATAAATGGTGCTGGGAAAACTGGACAGCTATATGTAGAAGAATGAAACTCTACCATTCTCTTACACCGTACACAAAGATAAACTCAAAATGGATAAAAGACCTCAACATGAGACAGGAATCCATCAGAATCCTAGAGGAGAACATAGGCAGTAATCTCTTCAATATTAGCCACAGCATCTTCTTTCAAGATATGTCTCCAAAGGCAAAGGAAACAAAAGCAAAAATAAACTTTTGGGACTTCATAAAAATCAAAAGCTTCTGCACAGCAAAGGAAACAATCAAGAAAACAAAGAGGCAACCCATGAAATGGGAGAAGGTATTTGCAAATGACTGTCAGTACAGGTTGATATCCAGGATCTATAAAGAACTCCTCAAACTCAAGACACACAAAACAGACAATCATATCAAAAAAATGGGCAGAAGATATGAACAGACACTTCTCCAATGAAGACACACAAATGGCTATCAGACACATGAAAAAATGTTCATCATCACTAGCCCTCAGGGAGATTCAAATTAATACCACATTGAGATATCACCTTACACCAGTTAGAATGGCCAAAATTAGCAAGACAGGAAACAACATGTGTTGGAGGGGATGTGGAGAAAGGGGAACCCTCTTCCACTGTTGGTGGGAATGCAAGTTGGTGCAGCCTCTTTGGAGAACAGTGTGGAGCTTCCTCAAGAGATTTAAAATAGAGCTTCCCTATGACCCTGCAATTGCACTCCTGGGTATTTACCCCGAAGATACAGATGTAGTGAAAAGAAGGGCCATCTGTACCCCAATGTTTATAGCAGCAATGGCCATGGTCTTCAAACTGTGGAAAGAACCAAGATGTGCTTCAACGGATGAATGGATAAGGAAGATATGGTTCATATACACTATGGAGTATTATGCCTCCATGAGAAAGGACGAATACCCAACTTCTGTAGCAACACGGATGGGATTGGAAGAGATTATGCTGAGTGAAATAAGTCAAGCAGAGAGTCAAGTATCATATGGTTTCACTTATTTGGGAGCACCAGATATTAAGAAAGTACTCTAAAATGTAACAAAATAAAAAACATTGATTTGGAGTACATAAATAAGACATAGGAATCAACTGAGCCCCCAGTGGTCAAATCTGGAACAGTTTGAGCAAAGAAATAACTATAGTATAGCATTATTAAAGTATAAAATAAATATTCAGGAGTCCATACCAATATAAATATATGATTGAGTCAAGAAATACTTGGAGTGGGTAATAAACAAAACTCCCATGCAGAATTCCAAGAGATTTAGATTTTTTGCCCACAAGGAGGTGAAGCCTAACTCTCTACTTCTTAAATGTGGGCTGCACATAGTAAAAACTTCCCACAGAGTAGGGGAAATGGGGAGGAGTTACTTTACAGTGGGAAAATATAGCCAACACTGTCACAGCCAGCTGATCAAGGTTAACATCAACAGTGATCATTCATTTTGACAGTATATACCATAGATATGATGTATTGAGAGTGACACTTTACCTCTGTAGTCTTCCTCATAAAAAACAATAAATCTAGTCTAATCATCAGAAAAATATCAGATAAATCCCAGTTGAAGGACAATCTATAAAATATCTGACTAGTACTCCTCCATCCTGTCAAGGTCATCAAAAATGGAAAATCTGTGAAACTATCATAGTCCACAGGAGCCTAAGGAGCCGTGACTACTGAGTGTGTGTTATCATGACTGTTATCCTGGAAAAGAAAATAGACATAGTTAAAAATTGAAAACTAGGGAAATCTGAGTATATTATGGACATTAGTTAATAATAATGTATCAATATTGTTTCCTTTATTGTGATAAATGTACCAATTTTTTCAATAACAAAAGTTTCAATAACAAACTTGTTTCAATAACAAGTGAAATTTTGTGTGGGATATATGGAATCTCTCTATTCAAATATGGATATATATGTTCCCATGTTATTTAATCCTGTATCCCCCTTTCTCTTGCTTTATGAAGAAGCTGAGCCCATGGAAAATAAAGAGGTTTGCATCAAGCTGATACATTTTGTATTATTTCTGGAATCTACAGAGAAATTGAATTCTTAAGATGAGATTGTTACTTTTCACTTGCCAAAACTCTCTACTCTAAGAATTGTTAAAATACTTTTGTTTTTTCTGACTTGAACATTTACCAGAGGTTTACACTTTTATTTTTTAAGTGTACTTATGAAAATAAATTCTTAGAACATATTAAACCTAAAATAATACTAATCAAAAAATTGAAATTTTGCCTTCCAAAGGAAGGAATATCTCCTCTATTATTCCTTTGTAACATCTATATGTGACAAAATACTATTCTACAACTATATATTTGCATCAAGATGTTCTTGAACAAATAATTCTTTTCTTCTATATTTGAAACTGTTGAAGTCTCTAGAATAACATTTTCCCACTATTATGCAAATGAATTCATTTCCACAAATAAAGGCACTACTTGTACAAAAATTTTGAAAACCAAAATATATTAATAGCAGTCTTTAGCTTTATGGGGTTTCCAAAATATTCTAGTATAACAAAATTTTGTAACATTTCTAGAAATCTTAATCTGTGATTTCAAATCATTAAGGGAGTGTTTTGAATCTACTAGAGAGTAATGGTAAAAAAGAAAGTGTGTTATCCTTTTTCTCATCTGTGGCCTGGAATTTTCATAACTACTACTTTCTTCTGGAAGATAATTTAATACTTCAGATATCCCCTCCTACATATATCACTGGGAAAAGATGTCTGTCCTTAAACAGTTCATTTCAGGGATACTTATATATGCAAAAGCACAGGGCAACAAAGAATTTCACTTTTTTTAACCATAGAATCACTATATGCTTTTTAAGTCTAAGCTAAACAACTAGTGCTGAGAACTCAAACAATTCCTTAAAAACTGAGAGCAGTTGGCTTTTCTGAATGTTCCTAGCATTTGCCCATAAAAGTTTCCTATTAACACAGTTGGCTTATGTTCAATATGGAATTCTCGTATTGGGCAGAGTTGTGTGTGAAGTCATCTCAGAAGTGCTTGGCCGTCCTCTTCCATAGCTACCCTCTTTCTAAATGGTAATATTCACTTCACACAGGTGCATCTAATGATTTGAAGCCAAGAAACAAATGTGGCTTCCTTCCCACCCTAAGTACAGATACTGGAACTTCCTAGAAAGGAACACAGAGCAGCAGGTTGTTTGAGTTTTCATGGCATGTCTACTGTAAGAATTGATAAGGTTGAAATATAATTTCACTTTGATATAAAGCAAATGATTGTGCATTAATCTAATGTTAGTCCATTGCTAAACACTCTATGTTATAGATAATTATCATTGTACAGATAGGAAAATAAAAATGACTCATTTTGGAAGGGTTTTAAGTTTTGTAACTTTATAAGCAGGGCCAAAAAGAGCAGTATAGACATATGTTGTCCACCGGATGAAAATAGCTTTCTTAATACAAACAGATTCTGAGTGATGGCATAATCTGTAATGGTATTTTACCTGTATTCAGTTGTTTAACCCTGTCACTGTTCCCACAACTTTTAGATGAAGAAAACCATTGCATATTCTGAGCAGGTCTGCTCACCAACATGATATTAATGAATAGTGGCACCATATCAAGTTTGGAGGAGGACAAGCCACAAGGAAGTTATTTATGTAACTTATTATTCCAGGCTGCAAACCAAGAAGCAATGGCTCTTTAACAGCCAGAGCCAAGAATTAGCAGAGCAAGGAATGTCTTATTCCTGACAAATCAATATAGTGAGGCTTTTCACTTCATTCCACTGGAGTAATTAAAACATTTGTATCCAAGGGGATCCATAGGACATGATGCATAACAAATTTTAGCCACCATCCACAACCATCCCTAAACAGCACTACAGCCAACCATTTCCAGAAATTGCAGCCAAAAGGGACAAGTGAAACATAAAGCAGTGTTCTTCATTAATTCATGCAGAGGAGCTCTATAGTGATGGCATATGTTTTAGTGGTATATTTTCTAATTGAAATGCAGTAATCCATAAAGGGTCCATAGGAACAAGCAACCTAAGGTTTTATCATATGCTCATAGAGAAATGGTTTTGGTGCTACCGTTTATGAGGTCCACAATTTTGACTTAATGGGTTAAATAATTCTCAGCTGCTGTTTAACTGCATTGTAATTATCAAAATTAATAATGCACATAATTTGAAAATAAAATAATAGAGATCTTTTTAAACTTTATTTACTTATTTGACAGAGAGAAACATAGTGAGAGAGAGGAAACACAAACAAGGGGAGTGGGAGAGGGAGAAGTAGGCTTCCTGCAAAGCAGGGATCTGGAAGCAGGGCTCAATCACAGGACCCTGGGACCATGGCCTGGGCCAAAGGCAGAAGCTTAATGACTGAGCCACCCAGGTCTCCCAACAGAGATCTTTTTAATTAGAAGACAGTTTTTTCAGCCTCTTCAATAAATGGTATTGGGAAAATTGGGCGGCCATATGCAGAAAAATGAAATTGGACCATTTCCTTATACCACACAAGAAAATAGACTCAAAATGGATGAAGGACCTCAATGTGAGAAAGGAATCCATCAAAATCCTTGAGGAGAACACAGGCAGCAACTCTTTGACGTCAGCCGCAGCAACATCTTCCTAGGAACATCGCCAAAGGCAAGGGAAGCAAGGGCAAAAATGAACTTTTGGGATTTCATCAAGATCAAAAGCTTTTGCACAGCAAAGAAAACAGTTAACAAAATCAAAAGACAACTGACAGAATGGGAGAAGATATTTGCAAACGACATATCAGATAAAGGGCTAGTGTCCAAAATCTGTAAAGAACTTAGCAAACTCAACACCCAAAGAACAAATAATCCAATCAAGAAATGGGCAGAAGATATGAGCAGACATTTCTGAAAAAAAGACATCCAGATGGCCAACAGACACATGAAAAAGTGCTCCACATCACTCGGCATCAGTGAAATACAAATCAAAACCACAATGAGATATCACCACACACTAGTCAGAATGGCTAAAATTAACAAGTCAGGAAATGACAGATGCTGGCAAGGATGTGGAGAAAGGGGAACCCTCCTACACTGTTGGTGGAAATGCAAGCTAGTGCAACCACTCTGGAAAACAGCTTGGAGGTTCCTCAAAATGGTGAAAATAGAACTACCCTATCACCCAGCAATTGCACTACTGGGTATTTACCCTAAAGATAGAAACATAGTGATCCAAAGGGGCACGTGCACCCGAATATTTATAGCAGCAATGTCTACAATAGCCAAACTATGGAAAGAACCTAGATGTCCATCAACAGATGAATGGATAAAGAAGAGGTGGTATATATACACAATGGAATACTATGCAGCCATCTAAAGAAATGAAATCTTGCCATTTGCGACAATGTGGATGGAACTAGAGGGTATCATGCTTAGCGAAATAAGTCAAGCAGAGAAAGACAACTATCATATGATCTCCTTGATATGAGGAAGTGGAGATGCAACGTCGGGGTTGGGGGGTAGGAGAAGAATAAATGAAACAAGATGGGATCGGGAGGGAGACAAACCATAAGTGACTCTTAATCTCACAAAACAGACTAAGGGTTGCTGGGGGGAGGGCGGTCGGGAGAGGGGGGTGGAGTTATGGACATTGGGGAGGGTATGTGCTATGGTGAGTGCTGTGAAGTGTGTAAACCTGGCGACTCACAGACCTGTACCCCCGGGGATAAAAATACATTATATGTTTATAAAAAAATAAAAAATTTAAAAAAAAGAAGACAGTCTTTTCCATCCTAGTAATCTCAGATCTCTCTTTTTAAATGGAAAAACCTCATTTAATAGTTAATGTTTCCCTGTGCCAGTGGTTATTCTGATCTCTCTAAATCACATATGTGTATACAGCTCTTTGTGGAGTCATTGATTTTATAAATCACTTATTGGTTTCCTACTTCGATAAATATGAATTTAGCTTACTATAATTCCCTCTTCTTCCTTATCCTTTTTCTCTCTCATATATGCCAAGTTACATTCACCAAAATCTTTATTCAGGAGTCTCCTTGTATATAAGTTCTTAAATTCTTCCTTATTGTAGGCTATTTTCTTTTTTAGCTTGTTTTAAAAAAGGTGATATATTTTGAGGAAAATACAGTGTGTCCTCAGTTGTCCGAGATGCTTAGGGAAGTCTAGTGAGATGAGTAAAAACAAGAGGCAAAGAAATATAAGAAAAAGTTAGTGACTATTGCTGATACGACATCATAAGATGTATTAGATATCTTTTTATCTTTGAAACTCATTTTTAAGGCAATGAAAAAATATTTTATGAAGAAAATATTTCTTTGGAATTAGTAAAATGTTTAAAAGATTATAATATTTATATTATACAAATGGTACTTGGAACTTAGACTAACTTTTCCAGTGACAAGATTATATATGAATTTTAAAAGTTCTGCTTTTCAAGTAATTTAGGGGGAATTGAGGGTGACAGCTCTGAAAACCTGTGCCAGATGATTGGAAAAGTGGTTCTAATGGTGACAAAGATAGTGCTATAGAAGATGCAAGTAGAGTTTGAATAAAATTTGAGAGTGAAGAAAGTAAATCTGTATTTATAGATTACATAAATGATTTTAAATAAGCAATTAAATTAAGAAATATTATGAGAATAATTTGACATATTAACCTGTAAATGTATTTGAGGTAAATCTTGACAAAAATTTTTTATTTCTTATTTTAAAAAATGGGGGATTACTTCATATTTGGGTTCTCTCTCTAAAGGTCTGCTGTTCAACATAGTGTTGATACTCAACCATACAGTATTATGTGCACTTCAAAATTCATTAAGAGGGCAGATTTCACATTAAGTGCTCTTACTACAAAAGCAAGGGAGGGAGGGAGAGAGAGGGAGGAAGAGAGGGAGGAAGGAGGGAAGGCACTAAATACATATATACATTTCTGTTTTAAGTCACTAAGGGGTAAGGAGGAGAAGGGTAAGAGATCATGAGAGAAACTCATTTTTCCCCTTAGATATTTCCTAAAGTCCCAGCAAGCTCACTGCAGTTCTTTGGATTAGATCATGGCTTGCATCCTTCTGGTCTGCCGTGTTCATACAGAGTAACCAATCTGCAGTTACTGGGAATCGTTGTTAAAGGAAGCTAAGTAATTGCTATATAACGCTTTGTGGCCATAGTTCTACTAATCCCCACCCCCCACTGAGTTCCAGACACCCAGTCTGAATCCTGCTTACTTTTCCTGAAACTTTAGCCTGCTAACAACCTGATACACATATCTTGTCTGCTATGAGAGTTTTTGCCCTTCCTTAGTAAAAGCTTCTTTAATAAGCTTGTGGTCATCTTCGAGTCTTGAGTTTATCATTTTTAAATGAGCAATAAACATGCTTATTATAAAATGTTATTGGGAGAATTCCATAAGGATAAAAATTACAGCCCCAGGGCCTAACATAGAGCCTTTGACAAATGTTAGATATCTTTCAACTTTACACTTTCTCAGTTTTATTAGGAAACTCTACAATATGGTCATTAAAAGTGGAGCTCTAGGAGCACCTGTGTGGCTCAGTCAGGTAAGCACCCAACTCTTGATTTCCGCCTGGTCATGATCTCAAGGTAATAAGATTAAGCCCTGAGTGGGCTCAGCACAGAGTCCGTTTGAGATTCTCTCTCTACTATTGCCCAATCCCTTCCCCCCAACTCCCCGTGCAGGCACTCTTTCTCTGAAATAAATTAATTAATTTTTTTAAAAAAGTAGAGTTGTATATGAAAAGACAGTTTCCATTTTGAATC
Organism: Mustela nigripes; assembly: GCF_022355385.1. Lineage (NCBI taxonomy): Eukaryota > Metazoa > Chordata > Mammalia > Carnivora > Mustelidae > Mustela > Mustela nigripes. The sequence continues at coordinate 29,154,092 of NC_081565.1, forward strand.
TTGATTGTACATTTTATTCACCATGTGACACACTGCAAGTCATATAACACCCCTAAACTTACTCTTTTTTTTCTTTTTTATATAAATTCAACTAGCCAATATATAGTACATCATTAGTCTCTGATGTAGCATCCAGTAATTTATCAGTTACATATGACACCTATTTGTTCATTACATCATGTGCCTTCCTTAATGCTCCACACTCATTTATCCCATCCCCCCCACCCAATTCCCCTCCAGCAACCCTCAGTTTGTTTCCTACAGTTAAGAATCTCTCATAGTTTTTCTCCCTCTCTGATGACTTCTAATTCAATTTTTCTTCCCTAACCCTATGATCCTCTGCACTGTTTCTTATATTCCACACATGAGTAAAACCATATGATAATTGTCTTTCTTGGATTGATTTCTTTCACTCAGCATAATATCATCCAGTTCCACACCTGTTGATGTAAATGCTAAGTATTTGTCCTTTCTGATGGCTCAGTAATATTCCACTGTGTGTGTGTGTGTGTGTGTGTGTGTGTGTGTGTGCGTGTATGTGTACACCCACATACCACATGCTGCTTATCCATTCGTCTGTTGATGGACATCTCAGCACTTTCCACAGTTTGGCTTTTGTGGACATTGCTGTTATGAACATTAGGGTACAGGTGCCCCTTCAGTTCACTACATTTGTATCTTTGGGGAAAATACCCAGTAGTGCAGTAGCTGGGTCGTAAGGTAGCTCTATTTCAACTTCTAGAGGAACCTCGACACTGTTTTCCAAACTGGCTATACCAGCTTGCATTCCCACCAACAACGTAAGAGGGTTCCTTTTTTTACATCTTCGCCAACATTTGTTGTTTCCTTTCTTGTTAATTTTAGCCATTCTGACTGGCGGTATCTCATTGTGGTTTTGATTTGTATTTCCCTGATGCCAAGTCATGTGGAACATTTTTCCACATGTCTTTTGGTCATTTGTATGTCTTCTTTAGAGAAATGTCTCTACATGTCCCCTGCCCATTTATTGAATGGATTTTTTGGTTTTTGACTGTTGGGGTTGATAAGTTCTTTATACATCTTGGACACTAGCCCTTTATCTTATATGTAATTTGCAAATATCTTCTCCCATTCCATAGGTTGCCTTTTAGTTTTGTTGACTGTTACCTTTGATGTGCAAAAGGTTTTTGTCTTGGTAAAGTCCCAATAGTTCATTTTTACCTTTGTTTCCCTTGGAGATACTCCTAGCAAGAAGTTGCTGTGGCTGAGGTCATAGGGTTTGCTGCCTGTATTCTCCTCTAGATTTTGATGGTTTCCTGCCTCACATATAGGTCTTTCATCCATTTTGAGTTTATCTTTCTGTATGGTGTAGGAAAATGATCCAATTTTTCCAACACCATTTGTTGAAGAGACTGTGTTTTATCCCATTGGATATTCTTTCCTGTTTTATCAAAGATTAGTTGACCATAGCATTGAGGGTCCATTTCTGGGTTGTCTCTTCTACTCCATTGATCTATGTGTCTGTTTTGTGAGAGTACCATACTGTCTTGATGATTACAGCATTGTAAAATAGCTTGAAGTCCAGAAATCTGATGCCTCCAGCTTTGCTTTTCCTTTTCAACCTTACTTTGGCTATTCAGGGTCTTTTGTAGTTCCATAAACATTTTAGGATTATTTGGATTTTAGGATTATTTGGAATATTTAGGATTATTTGTTCCAGTTCTGTGAAAAATCTTGATTGTATTTT
>NC_081565.1:29155917-29260759 GCF_022355385.1 Mustela nigripes
ACCCAAATTAATAAAATCCTGAATGAAAGAGGAGAGATCACAAACAACACTGAAAAATACCAACAATTATAAGAGAATAGTATTAAAAACTATATGCAACAAATAGAAGAAATGGATAAACTCTGACAAACATATAAACTACCAAAACGGAAACAGAAAGAAATAGAAAACCTGAAAGACCCATAACCAGCAAGGAAATTGAAGCAGTCATCAAAAATCTCCCCACAAAGAAGAGTCCAGGGCCAGATGACTTCCCAAGGGATTTCTACCAAACATTTATTTAAAGAAGCTTCTTCTGAAGCTCTTTCAAAAAATAGAAACGGAGGGAAAGTTTCCAAGCTTATTCAGTGCGGCCAACATTACCTTGATCCCAAAAGCATGAGAACCCACCCAAAGGGAAAATTACAGACCAATATCCCTGATGAACATGGATGCCAAAATTATCACCAAGATACTAGTCACTGGGATCAGGCAGGACATTAGGAGGATTATTTACCACGACCAAGTGGGATTTATTCTTGGGCTGCAAGCGTGGCTCAACTTTGGCAAATAAATCAACATGGTACATCACATTAATAAAAGAAAGGGCAAGAACCATGTGATCCTCACAGTAGATGCTGAAAAAGCATTTGACAAAATACAGCATTCTTTCTTGATTAAAACTCTCCACAGTATAGGGATAAAGGGAACACACCTCACTACCATAAAAGCCATTCACAAAGAGCCCACAGCAAGTATCATCCTCAATGGGGAAAGACTTAGTGGGGAAAGACTCCCTTAAGGTCAGGAACGTGACAGGGACATGGACGCTCATCCTTGTTGTTCAACATAGTACTGGAAGCACTAGCGTCAGCAATTAGACAACAAAAAGAAAGAAAACACATCCAAATCAGCAAAGAAGAGTCAAATTTTCATTCTTCACAGATGACATGATACTCTATGGAGAAAACCCAAAAGACTGCCCAGAAATTGCTAGAACTCATACAGAAATTCAGCAATTGTGGCAGGATATAAAATTAATGCACAGAGGTCACTTTTCTATACACTAACAATGAAGCAGCAGAGAAAGCAATCAAGGAACTGATCCCATTTACAATTGCACCCAAAACCATAAGATACCTAAGGAGAAACCTAACCAAAGAGGTAAAATATCTGTACTCTAGAAACTATAGAACACTTATGAAAGAAATTGAGGAAGTCACAAAGACATGGAAAAACAGTTCATGCTCATGGATTAGAAGGACAAAGATTGTTAAAATGTTTGTGCTACCCAAAGCAACATACACATTAAATGCAATCCCTGTCAAAATACAATCAAGATTTTTCACAGAACTGGAACAAATAATCCTAAAATGTTTATGGAACTACAAAAGACCCTGAATAGCCAAAGTAAGGTTGAAAAGGAAAAGCAAAGCTGGAGGCATCAGATTTCTAGACTTCAAGCTATTTTACAAAGCTGTAATCATCAAGACAGTATGGTATTCTGGCAAAAACAGACACATAGATCAATGGAGTAGAAGAGACAACGCAGAAATGGACCCTCAATGCTATGGTCAAACAATCTTTGACAAAACAGGAAAGAATATCCAATGGAAAAAAGTAGCTAAATAAATAAGAAAAATTCTACATAGGATTCAATTTTAAGCAAAAAAAAAAAAAAATTATCATAAAATGTAAGTTAATGAAGCCTTTGGAGAAAGAAAATATTTATGCCTTGGGTTAAACAGGTAGGAAAGCTAGAGATAGATATTCATACATATATCTGAGATTGGAAGAAAATACTGAATATTCTAAACAAACAAAAATATATCATAAGAAAGCTGTATATATCTCATTGTTGCACTAGAAATTACTCTGAATTGTAAGTAATTACTAGATAAAATACGTTGAGAATTTTTAAAGCAGTATTTCACAAACGAAACCTCTTTTGTTGTCATTATCAATATAACTTAAGTGAACATAGTAAAGCATTCAAATAGCTCAAAAATTAATTTATTACTTTTTTTCAAACAAGAAAGAATAGATCTTTGTACATTTCGAGACTGCCAGACTTACCTCTAGAGATAAACATTAAGAAGAGTTTTTTGTGCTTTCTTACAAAAGATGTGCAGGGATATCTATCTTTCTATCTAGATAGATATCCCTGGATGTGTACACATGTGTATATATATATGCAAATAACATTTGCTACTCTAATTATGTTTCCACAGGTAAAAGCTCACTAAATGCACCATTCAATAGCTATTAGAAGGCAATATTATGTCTGATTATAAGTATTGACTCAGGCAACACAGTTGATTTGAATAGAAATCCAAACTCAGCCACTAGCGAGTTATGTTACCATGGGAAAATTTTGTAATTTCTCTCTGCTTCATTTCCATATTTATAAAAGTGCAGATGATAAAATAGTATTTACTTCATAGGGCTGATAAGAAAAAATGTATAAATTCATATAAAAAACACTTAGATCAGTGCCACATAATAAAAAACCACTCAATCTAATACTAAACACCCAATAAAAATTTAGCTAATTATAGTATTATCCTACTTTTCTCAATTTTTAATGTCTTAGAGATTTTCTCCTATTTTCACATACAGATCAAATTTAATCTTTTTAAACTCTACATAGTATTTTCCACTTGGTGGGTACTGTGATGATCTGACTCATATCATACATTGTGGGGATCAGTTAAACAGTTATCATCATAATAAGTTTATTTTACATGTATATGAAGAAATACACTTAACATATGTTCTTACAAGGAGAATTACTGGTTCAAAGAATATAACAGAAATATATAAATAATGACCTACACAGATAGTGACAAAAAACTTTACAAAACATACTAAATAGTTTCAGATGCATTGGGAAAAGGATTATGGAAAATGCTATAAGTAATAATTTTTTTTTACAATTATGTTTGGAGCACAGACCAAAAAGGCATAGGCTTCTGGTTGGTTAGTGGTGAAAAGTATAAAAATTAATAAGAATAGAAAACTCCATATTTCTCCTCTTTTTTCTTTTTCAGGGTTATGGTCTTCAGATGAAAAACCTGAAAACCTAAAATCCAGTATGTGCAGAAGGACAACATGTACCTTTCCAGATGCTTTAGAAACTTGTGGCTGAAGTTATTCAATGACCATTGAGAGTCAACTCTCTTGAGGTGAAAAATGCCCAAGATCTGAGATTGGAGGACCAGGTGAAATTTTTTTATTTCTCATAATGATCTGATGGATGTCTTTTACCAAACTAACTTTCTTTTTCTTTTTTTTTTTCAATTTATTTTTATTTATTTTCAGCATAACAGTATTCATTATTTTTGCACCACACCCAGTGCATGCAATCCGGGCCCTCTATAATACCCACCACCTGGTACTCCGACCTCCCACCCCCACCCCTTCAAAACCTTCAGATTGTTTTTCAGAGTCTATAGTCTCTCATGGTTCACCTCCCCTTCCAAGCTAACTTTCTGAGTTTATCTTCCTCAGTTGTAAAATAAAATATCGAATAATTGTTTATTAACTACTTTCTTTTTTCTTTGTCTAGTTTTTTACTGTCTTTTTTTTCAAGTTGGCTTTCTTTTTCCATTTTCCATGTGCTATATTGTAATAGAATGATTTGAAACATATCATGCCAGTCTCATCTTTTATGTTTCTCTTCCCTCACCCCTTCTCTATTACTCTCTGTTAAGTCTTCACAAAGATATATGTCTTTGGCTTAACTTTGCTGCCTATGGGCATATGCTTGTATCCTTCATCGATCTGTTGTTTTATTGCTAATAAGCCACATTTTTAAAATGCCAGACTCAAGATAATTTTATCCATTTTATAACATTTGTACTCATTATTTGGAACACCACTCAATAGCTTATTTTTAAAGTTAAGTATTATGATACAAGTATATGTCATGGTGAACTAAACAAAAACACCTCTTATGTTACAATTGGATTGCTATGAGTGCATTTCTCTGTACTTCATTTAGTTGATAACCCATTACTTGATTAAGATAAAAAGGTAAAAATTTCCACAATTCATAGTGTGCATGCTAATGTAAAATTCCCGTTTTTCTCAAATTATATTTTTCTAATTATGAAATTATATTTAGAAAATTTGAAAATTCATAAAGTATGACCATAAAAATTTAGATTACAACTGAGAGACAAGTCTCTTTAATATTTAATTCTATTTTCTGCCATATTTTTACATCGATTTTAACTTAATTATACACACACACACAAATATGTTTTCTACTTAGTTCTTTCATTACATGCATATAATTTATCCTATGCTTTGCAACTCTTGTAGACATCATTTTAATGAGTGCAATATATCATAGATCTATGTCATTTCTGCATTTAGATTACTTCCATTTTTTATTATTATAAATAGGACACCTGTGAGTAAATTATTGCATAACGCATTTTATGTATTTAGAATTATTTCTGAACCACAGTATGCAGATTCCAAAGGTATTCAGGTGCACTCCTCTCAAAGTTAAGAAGGGTTGACCTGGAATACTGATAAACTAGGAATAGTCTTGCATTTGTAATCAAGATATCTGGACTCACAAACTCAGCATTTTAATCAATAAAATCTAAGAGAATAATAGTAATAATCAGTGAGGTAATATTTGTAAAACTAGATTGTAAAATATAAGTGTACATACATAATAGTCCTAATCATTATTTGCAACAGTAAAAAGGTGAAATCAGTTTAATAACCAACGAAGGTTGAGGAAGAATTGTTTTGAAGACAAATCTATGCTATGAGAGTATATTGTTTTGTGCTTCATGTGTGAAGTTTCATGCTGCAAATGGTATAATTTGTGTTCCTAAAAAAGATGAAATTTATGCTTATATAAGATATTGATCCTCAGAGACTTACTCATGAGTTTATTATGCACTCTTTTTGCTTCCTGCTTGTCAAATAATTATATGAAATCTAATTAAACAATATCCAATTTATAATATAATTATGGAAGTGATTTAATTAATATTTTGAAATTAAATTGTACAAAAGAAGATATTCAGAATAATTTTAAGTGACATTAGAAAATTCCTCAGACTGGGGGGAGGGGGTTTGGGAGAAGGGGGTGGGATTATGGACATTGGGGAGGGTATGTGCTTTGGTGAGTGCTGTGAAGTGTGTAAACCTGGTGATTCACAGACCTGTACCCCTGGGGATAAAAATATATGTTTATAAAAAATAAAAAATTAAAAAAAAGAAAGAGAATTCCTCAGACTCTCTCAGATAAAGCCTCTTTTTTCAACAGGTAAGCTGTGTCCCACCTATTCCCTAATCTTTGTGTGTACTAAATTTATAAGTAGCCTCAGATCAACTTTCTCCTTCCTCCTACTATATTGACCAACTCCCTAGGTGAGTTAGGACAAATGGTTGGCTTTTAGATTAGACTCATAACACTCAACAATATTGTCCTTTACTAAGCCTCATTAATTATTTCAAGAATAACCACCAGGCATGGGCAAAGCAGAGAAGGATACAGGATTGCCGGTGCTGCCGCAATCCTGGTCCTTTCTTGCCTCATTAAGATATTCTGTGACTCAGATGTAACATATTAGTTTTTTTAAATAATGTAATGCAGCCATGTCACTACATAAAAGGGAGCTATTTTGATCTCAAAACATCTCCCTTTTATTCTCTAATAGAGAACTATGCAACATATTCTAGGAAGCTATGTCCTATAAATCCAGATTCCAGGGTTTGGCAGCATAGGTAAACCTAGATAGACCAAGTACAACTTGCTAGAAGCATTTCATAGATGTCCTCTCCAACTAACAAATAACATGAGTGTGTTTGTCAATAGGTCTTTGAATAGCATATTTTCAAGGAGACTTGGTCTCCTAGTTTGTTTGTTTGTTTTGGTAGGTTTTCCATTTATATCTTTCTAAAGGGAGTTCCACTGCTAACCATTTCCTGTCCACTAAGACTCAGCTTTGAATTAATACTACTAAAACAATTATTTATGGAATACCTATGTTGCACCAGAAATAATTCTAGATGATTGTGATATAAGGATAAATAAGGCAGACAAGGTCTTTCCATTTGCGAGGCTTATGGTCTAAGGGAAAGAGACAGGTAATAAGGAAGTAAAATAGATGAGATCATTATGAATTGTAATACAAGCTATGAATAAAATGAAATAACAGTGATACTAGAAAAAACAGTGCGAGATGGGACTAATTTTCATTGTGGAGTCAATGAAAGCCTCATTGAAGAGTGGTAAATCAAGTATCTAGCATACAAATGGAAGCTTTACTTTAAAAAAAAAAAAGATTTTATTTATTTATTTGACAGAGTAGTAGTCAGAGAGTAGTCAGAGAGGCAGGAAGAGAGAGAGGAGGATGAAGTCTCCCCACTGAGCAGAAAACCCAGTGCAGTGCTCGATCCCTGGACCCTAAGATCATGACCTGAGCTGAAGGCAGAGGCTTAACCCACTGAGCCACCCAGGTGCCCTTGGAGCCCTACTTTAAAAACTTATGTGATGTTATATGTAAGTGATGAATCACTAAATTCTACTCTTGAAATTAAAACAATAAATAGGTAAATAGATAATAGATAGATGACAGACAATAGATAGATGATAGATAGATAGATAAAGTTGATATACCCAAAAGAATTTTCCCCCAAAGAAAGTCTTATACAGTCTAAAATAATCACAGTTTCTGATTGTGATCTTACTTTCAATATTCTGATTGCAATGAGTCCTTATATTGCTGCTCTAATTTAATCCAAGAATTGCTTAACATTTCTACTTCTGCTGAATCCCTACAAGTAGTCTGGAAGCTCTTGAGATGAAACTGGAGTTCATACACCCCTTTAGATATCACACTTTCAATATGTGCTTCCTTATCTCAGGAACAATACCCATAGGAGATTCTCAGGTTTCTCCCTCATCTTTACTCAACTGCTCAATGTTATTAAGGTCATAATGTGACTTCTTTCAATGAGCTGATAAGAATTATTATTAAAACTGAAGTTCTTTTATCTTGAAATATGCAAACAAAAATTATTTTAATCTCTGAAATGTTTATGAATGATTATAAACAGTAAATTGGTATGTAATATTTAATGATGATGATTGGCAATGATCTGAGAGCCATACATGAATAATGCTATGGAGAACAGTAGAATCAGTTTGTATTTGGAAAGATCACATCTGAACTTTGAAATTGGGCAATTTCAATTTTATGAAACATTTTCCGTTGTTAAGCGAGGCTTACAGGTCTATTTTTAAATTCTAATTCCTCAAACAGTGAGCCTTGGGAAATACCACAGTCCAAGAGAAAATATTGCTAGACTAATCAGTTCAGTTTTAAGTATCAGAAATTGAGAGAAAATTTAGATGTAAAGCTATAACTGCTGTCTTTGTCACATTCCATAGACTTCAACAAACATTGTTGGCTCTAATTTCTAAATACATCACAAATCCGTTCATTCCTCGCTACCTGTACCACTATTCCCACAAGTTAACTCACTATCATCTGGTATCTAACTTCTATCCCCAGTTGGACTTCCTCTAGCTGTGCTTAACTCCTTAAACTCGGTTTTTCATACAGCTGATGAGTGACTCTCCTCGAAAAACTGTTTTTATTTTGGAAAGTTCAAATGTATACAAAGTACACAAATTAATATAATAAACTCCAAGTACTCACTAACAATTATCCATGTTCTTCCATTCTCCACCCAGGTTTTATTACTTACCTGATAATTATAACATGAAAACATTTATTATTATTTCATTTTAATTTATTTTACTGAAGTAAAACTCATCTATATTTGCTATACTAAAGTTATCCAATTCCCTTTCCATTGCTTTGCCATTGTAGAATGCTTTATCAAGGCTTCTGCTTTCAGGATTATGCAGGTGGGAAGCAAGTCTGCATGGGTGACAAATTCCAGAGCAAACATCAGGTGTTTAATTTATCTGAAATTTCCCATACTACCTCACTCTGGTTCCATATAACATTGAGGCCACCATGCTGAGGTTAAAGTGAGAGATATGCCAGTTACCCCTGAAATCAGTGGTTCCCTTAAGGGATCACTTAATTCTCTGGGAACTTGCTCTCTACTTTCTACATAAGGATGAGAGTAACACTGCCCTTTACATCATCAATAGAAAGAATAAGAAAGATAACAGTTCTCAAGCATACATTATTTTTTAACAAAGTTACCATCATGGAATACCTGGGAGGCTCAGTCCTTAAGCGTCTGCCTTCCGCTCAAGTCATGATCCCAGGGTCCTGGGATAGAGCCCCACATCAGGACCCTTGCTCAGCAGGAAGCCTGCTTCTCCTTCTCCCAGTCCCCCTGCTTGTGTCCCTCTCTGGCTATGTCTCTCTTTCACTGTCAAGTAAATAAATAAAATCTTAAAAAAGAAAAAAGTTACCATCACATGTCAACTATACTTTTATTAAAAAACAGAAATACCAGTGGATTTGGAATACTGATGCCTCCAATGATTTAAATACACTAAGTAGATGGCAAAAAAAAAAAAAAAAAAAAAGAAGAAAGAAAGAAAGAAAAGAAAGTTGGCAACACTTCAAAAAGCTTTAAAGTGTTACCTTTTTAGCCCCAGATTAAAACTTTAAAAATTTGGAATTAAAAATTCCATAGCAAAAAATAAAATTAAGTAATAAATCATGAATTCATACTTTATATAATTCATGGAAGTCATATCTACAATATATTGTATTTACTTAGGAATATCTGAGGGTATGTCCTAGGTAAGCTATGCTAGTTCCTTCTAAAAAGGAAGATTTCTTCCAAATCCTTCTGTTCAAAGGGGAAAAGAAGCTTGGGGAGATGAAAGAGTCAGAACTATAATGATAAAATTAAGAGAAAGTGTAGTCTATCACAGAAAAATAATATACTGACAGTAAAATCTGTCATGTTGTTGAATAAGTCCCTGTGGACATAATGGGAACAGTATCTTCTAGATAACTAATGGTAGTCTGATCTCATTGGTAAGGCATATAAATGGGAAACATAGAAGAAATTTCTACTTTCAATTTTATGATCTATTTAGGACCCCCATAGAAAACAGCCTTGAAACATTTGTCTGAGCAACACAGTACACTTGACTGAGTGTATTTATTTATCCCTGGTCACCCTTTGTAAACATGAAAAAATATTTCTTCATCTTATTTCTGAAACCTAGAAGATGATGAAAATATTCTTCTTCACCATTTCTTAAAAGTTTTGTTTTTATTGTGTTGTGTTTAGCCCAGTGGGGGTGTGTGGGTGGTTCAGGTCATGATCTCAGGTCCCTGCTCAGTGGGGAGCCTGCTTCTCCCTCTCCCTCCACCCCTCCGCCTGCTTATGCTCTCTCACTCTCTCTCTCTCTCTTTCTCTCTGTCAAACAAATAAATAAAATCTTTAAAAACAAAAAAAAAAAAAAGGAAAGCAGATTGAATATGTGGGAAATTATTTTTCCCCAAGGACTGCAAGTGGCACATACTGCTTCTGTCAACATTTCATTGACTTGCACTATTCACATAGCCTTATTAGACACAACTGAACTGAGATTTGTAGTACCAAAAATTTTTCATGAAATTCGTGAAAAAAAGATCTGGAAGAAGACATTCTCTAACAAGAAATTATACTAAGGGCAAGGAAAAAAAGCATTTTGTCAATAAAATAAAAATCTTTAATTTTCAAATCTGGAACCCTGTTTTCTAGTTTAATTAAGAGAGAATAGGCTAATTTTGGTAAATGTACATCGTAAATGAGTGCTTGGACTTTTAGAAATATTGTTTTAATTTAAAATCATAAAATATAGTAATTCTGCTTTCCTTAAAATATTCTAGCATTTTACTAAATGTGCATGCATGATCCCCAGCTTCTGTTACTCTGCCCTTGTGCGATCCCCTCTCCTTGGGTGTCAGCGCCATCTGTGACTTGCTTCTAGAAAATAGAATATGTGAAAGTGATGGGACATATGCAATTGTGTATAAATGTGTATGTAATTATGTTACAAAGGGCTGTAGCCTCCAGCTTCCTGGATTTTCTCTCTCCTTTACTGGCTAAGTGGCAGTTGGTAAACTCCACATGGAAGGACACTGTGAAGTCATCTTTAAGAGCTGAAGGCAGCCTTTATGCAACAGCCAACGAGAAACTAAAACACTCAGTTTCACAGCTGTAATGAGTTTAATTATGCCAATAACCTGAGTGAGTCCGTCACCCCTCACCTGAGACCAAAATCTCAGCCGACATCTTGACTGCAGCCTTTCAGGAGGACCCAACTCATCTATGCCTGAACTCCTGACCCACAGAAATTGTGAGGTAATAAATATGTGTTGTTTTAAGCTGCTGCGTTTGGGGTAATCGTAGTATTATGTAGCAGTGGACCACTAATACACACGTCAGGAGCAAGACAAAATTTTACATAAATGAGGACCAAATACTTTAACTAAGAGGGGACATTGTTCTTGTTCTTACCGCCAGAGAATTGTGGGAAGGAAAAACTGGCAAGAGATCAGAAAGTGAAATCTTCATGCTATGTGTCTGACTTTTCTTTTTAGCCAAGAAAAAGACTATACTTTATATAAATAGGGTATTACCGAGAGCACAAGGGAGTCTTGCGCTGTTTTCCTGCTTAATATCCTGTGAAGATATCACCTTTTAGTTTGTCTCTCACCACGTTTATTACAGGTGTGTGTGTGTGTGTGTGTGTGTGTGTGTGTGTGTGTAGAGAGAGAAGCAGAAGAGAGAGAAAAAGAATGAAACACAGAACCATATTTTTTGGCACATATGTTCAAAACTGGATGAGCATAGTGATTATATTAAACAAGGAGATGAATCTGCCTGATTTTGAAAATAAACAGGAAGAAAGAAGAAAACGTTTCTTATTTTCAAAATGAAATCCCTCTCTTTTTAATATTAGAACATTTATAGAAAGCTTTATGGATGTTCCTGGGTATTAAGGAAAAGATTCTCACTCCTAATGGAGGATTTGTGTTGGTCTGTATTCAGCGTTAGAAAATGAAAACCTCTTTTTAATGTGTAGTTAGTAAATGAAGTGTGAAGCTTCCCTTTTAGATTAATGCAAAGGCAGTTCTTAAGGCTTAATGCCAAAAGGAAGAAAAATGATGAAATGACTCACATATAACTTCTCTTCTGAAAATCAATGAAAGGATGGAAGTGCAAACAATGCTAGGAAAATAAGTAAGAGCAGGTACTTTACAAACTTAGTTTAAAATATGAAATTCGAATTGTGGAATGAAAGCAGCTTCTTAATCTAAGAATTACCAAGCTTCAAAACAGAAAAGAAAAAATTTTTCACGAAAAGACTTCTAGGAACTAAAATGATCCTGGAGAGAGATTTAAGTGACCTCTAGAAAACAACGAAAAGAGAAAACGTTAGAAGAAAGGCAAGCAAGAGAAGCTGTTTGTGCCGAATCTCCCATTGTTCTCTCCTTGCACCACTTCATGTACTACAGTGTCCGTCTCCCTCTCCTTGCCTTTCTTCCAGAAGCTGCCACCTGCTTGATCCTTCATTGTTCTGAAATCTCTAAGTCAGCCTGTGTAGGGAAATGCAGTCTTCAGGTATGTCCTGTTTATCTTGCTCCCACAGATAAACACTAAGCCTTTTGTTTATGCTTGCTTTCTTTACATGGAGTGTAGTTGTCCTTTACATTTTTATGGAAAGACAGACAAACATCAAACCTGGTTACCTGGATATAGCCCGTAATCCTCAGGAGCGCTTATAGTTCAAGAGACCTGTTTAGATGACATACAAAATTTGAAGACTTTCCAAACACTCCCCAGTTCCTTAAGAACCTCTATTATTAACCCATGGTGGAGTTCCTTCTCACATGCTCCATCTCTGTTCTGAAGACTGAATCAGCTTTTCTTAGAATTCTTTTTTAAAAAAATTTTATTTTATTTTTTCAGTGTTCCAAGGTTGTTTATGCACCACACCTGGGAGCTCTCTGCCGCTCACGGAACTCCCAGGGGAGTGAGCCGGTCCGATGGTGGAAGCAAACGGGTCACACACAATAACTGAAAGCGAAAGCTGTTTAGTAGCGCGTATCACACAATAGCTAAGACAAGACAGACAACTCTAGCCGCATGGGCTAGGGAGAGGGCCCAGGGCACTCCCGCTGGATCCCCTTCTCTGGAGCACACCGTTTGGGTGCATCGACCGAGAAGGTGACCGATCCCCTCCCTGGAGCACACCTTTTGGGCGCATCGACCGGGAGGATGATCTGAGCGAGAGTGTCCCAAGAGCACACTCTGACAAGCAGAGGGCCAGTGCTGCTTATGTTCAGTTCAGTCACTACGTCAAAGGTGCTTGTGGTTAATCTGCTGTCTGCTGCAGATGCGATGCTAACACTTCCTTGGTTGCTTGTAGCAGGTACAACACGTCCTGGTGGTCAATCTGTGGTCTGCCATAACATTTCCTGTATAACACTTCCTGGTTCATAACAGTTTCTGGTTGCCTGCTTGGAAGCTCTACAACAGTGGGGTTCATGCTCACAGGACTCCCTCAACACCCAGTGCTCCATGCAATACATGCCCTCCTTAACACCCCCCCCCCAGCCCCCCCCACCCCCCCCCCCCCCCCCCACACACACACACCAAAACCCTCAGGTTGTTTCTTGGAGTCCACAGTCTCTTGTGGTTCATCTACCCCTCCGATTTATCCCAATTCACTTTTCCCTTCCTTCTCCTAATGTCCTCCATGTTATTCCTTATGCTCCACAAGCAAGTCAAATCATAAGATAATTGACTTTCTCTGCTTGACTTACTTCACTCAACATAATCTCCTCCAGTCCCGTCCATGTTAATACAAAAGTAGGGTATTCATCTTTTCTGATGGCTGTGTAATACTCCATTATAAAATGGACCATATCTTCTTTATCCATTTGTCTGTTGAAGGGCATCTTGGCTCTTTCCACAGTTTGGTGATTGTGGCCATTGCTGCTACGAACATTGGGGTACATGTGGCCCTTCTTTTCACTACTTCTGTATCTTTGAGGTAAATACCCAGTAGTGCAATTGCAGGGTCATAGGGTAGCTCTATTTTTAATTTCTTAAGGAATCTCCACACTGTTTTCCAAAGTGGTTTTAGGAGAATTTTTGACAATCCTTTTCCCTTTCCTTTCCTAAAAGTAATTGTATTTGTCTTCTCTCTCTCTCTTTTTTTCTCTCCCGCTCTCTCTTCCTGTCTGTAATGCTGTGAGTAGACAATGTGGGGTCTCAAGAGATAGACTTGACAGCTAGAAGGATATTTATTTCCTGTTTGTGGGGTTTTTTTTTAAGATTTTATTTATTTATTTGACAGAAAGAGATCACAAGTAGGCAGAGAGGGAGGGAGAAGCAGGCTCTCCACTGAGCAGAGAGCCTAATAAGGGGCTCGATCCCAGGACCCTGAGATCGTGACCTGGGCCAAAGGCAGAAGCTTAACCCACTGAGCCACCCAGGTGCCCCTGTTTATGTTTTTTTAAGGCACTTTTTCTCTGCTTCATTTCAACAGAGTAAAAATCACTGCTCAATGCATCTGATATAGATACAGAATTAATCACATTTGCTTTCTCTTTTTTTCTTATTTAGAGACATTATCTCTAGATCCTTCTTTTCTAATATTATGGTTTGTTCTCTAGTTTGTCTCTAACCCATTCATCTGTGTTCACTTTAATCATAAAATGCTATTTTGTTGCATGTTTTATAATTTATGAATATGACATATATATTGTTCATATCTAAGAATATATTTCTCTCATCTAGCACATTCCTAGTGCTTGAATGCTGTTGCTACTTTCAGTTTTGTGATGGATATTTTTCAGTTGCCCCTTCAGAGGCTATATACTCATTCTCTAGCCTTCTGTGTTCCCTGGAAGTATGACCCTTATGGACTGTACCAGTTGAGCTCTTCCCTTTGGCTTCTAGTTGAGTTCAGCCAATGGGAGACTGCAACAGGAGATCAGAGGGCAGACGAAGAGCGAGAGCTGATCCTTGGCTCCATCTCTACCAGGTCTCAGTGCTGATGGAGCCCTTAACCAAAAGCCAGATATCTTGTTCCTTTGCCTTCTCCCTCTGCTACAGTCAATCTCTCTGGGTTCAAGTAACTGCCTCCTCCCTTTACCCATTCAAGCTGGAAGTGATAATAGTTCTCCACTTTTTTGCTAACCTGAGGGTGGATCTTCATTCCTTTTTTTATTTACCTTAACCTGCCACACCAGTTAAATTGTTCCTTTATTGGGGCGCCTGGGTGGCTCAATGGGTTATAGCCTCTGCCTTCTGCTCAAGTCGTGATCTCAGGGTCCTGGGATCGAGCTCCACATGGGCTCCCTGCTCAGTGGGGAGCCTGTGTCTCCCTCTTCCTCTCCCTGCCACTCTGCCTACCTGTGCTTTCTCTCTATCCATCTGTCAAATAAATAAAATCTTTAAGGGGGAAAAAAAAAAAAACAGAGCAGGAGTCCTAACTTAATGCTCTATCCTGGCCAGTCTCTAATGCTTAAGTAAGAACATTGTTGTGAAAAGAATGATTGCTCTTATTATCCACCAAATAATTCACTGAAGGAAATTTTATTTTCTCTCCTTGTGACTTTGGTCTCAGTGAAACACACTTACCAAGGAACACAGTCACTGTTTTGACAAAATGGAAACCGGCACTGTCTCCCAGCCATGCTAGAGTCCTCAGGCTGCTGACCCTGAGCAGAGATTACCAAGGGGAAATGGGTCTTATGCCACACAATGGCAGGAAGACAGAACTCTATCTGGAACTAGGGAATTCTGTAAATTATCTCTTGTTACTCCATGTTCAGTAATAATGGTCAGTGAAAAACTGCAAAGAACCTTTATGGACAGGACCTCCATAGACTCATCAGATCCTGCAGAAATTATTTTGGAAACCTAGAATAAAGAAGCTATGATTTTCACATTGAATAATAAGAGATTCTAACCTCTCCACTATTGCTAATCACAAAGGACTTTACTATTGTTATTATTTTCTCTTACCCATACCCACAAATCTTTAAATGGTCTATTAAAATTTCCTCAAATAACCCATTTGAGAGAGTCATCTGTTTCCTTCTGGGATCTAACTGATACATACCAATTTATTTTAAAAATCTTCTGTTGCTGCACATTTAGATTATTTCCCTCAACCTATGTTTCAGATGAGCACTATACATCATAATAGCTAAATAATTTCCCCCATTGAACCTAGGTATATAGAATTGGATTAATCACAGTCATGTTTCATGACATACTATTATCTTTGATTTTTATGACCCTTTTTATTTATTGCATTCATTTACTTACTTAAATTATTCATTTGTGTAATAACATAGTGAACACTCATGAACCCACAATCTTACCGGATGACTGGACTAGTAATTCTAAAGTGTATCTACAAATATACCCCTCCCATGTTCAATTCTTCTTCTTCCCCATGAAATTTCCCTAGAGGTAATCAACATCCTGAACTGTGTATTTATTATTTGCTTACACCACCATCACATTTATATCCAATGTGAAAATGATATATTTAGTTTTATCTATTTTTGAGTTTTATAAAAACTATTATATTATTTAAAAAGACTGGAGGAGGTATATATATCCTGAGGACACACAAAGGGTTAACAAAACATAAAGAGATGCTCAACTTCACTAGTAAATAAAGAAATGCAAATCCAGACAGCAGTGAAACATTTACACCAGTTTTGATAGGCAGAAATTAGGAAATCTGAACACATCAAGAGTCCAAAGACATGTGCAGTTATTGGTAACAATATAAATTGATTCAAATTCTTTGGAAAATAATTTGGCTTTTTCTTACAAAGCTATGCATTTCAATACCCTGCAACCAGAACTTCCACTCATACATATATTTTGGCAAATGTTCAAAAAGTAGCATGTAGAGAATGTTCATTACAGCACCATTCACTTAAAAGGGTAGAAATATAATTGCACATTGAACAAGAGAGAAAGGATAAATGCAAATAAATCTGACATGTGTCCATTTCACAAAAGTATTTCTATGTCTCTATTAATCAGGCATCTTACCTGGCCTGAAAACTAGATTATCTAAGGCTATGCTGGTAGATGTAATAATAATAGTAATAATAAAAAGATAATAATAATGATAGGATAAAGAGAAATGTGTTTTCTATGTCAAAGGGACAATTTACTTATCTAAAAACCTTCTCTGAAAGGTTGCTTCCTTTTTCACTACCATCTGCCTTGAACAAAAAGAAATGAGGTTTAAGGTATTCTGTATAACTATTAACAAATGCAATGGTAATGGTCATATTAACATTAAGGAAGTTTGGTCTTCTCATTAGAAAAATAAAGCAGCTTAGGGATAAATAGAAAAGTGAGTGTTATGTAGTCATAACAGATGTTCCTGAAGGGCATAAATGGATCCAAAAGGTTTGGGTTGCTGTTAGAGGAAGTCCTGAGGGTCCTGGCCTCTAAGTAGAAGACGGAAGTGAGACTGTACGTGGTGTGGTGTGAAGGGCGATTTCTTTGGCTATCTAACAACATGCTTTTGTTTTTCTTCTGTCCATTATTAATGCTTCTTCCTGATCATGCTCTACATTATGAGGGATGTAAGATATAGTACAGTAAGAAATTTGAGTTTTATTTATTTTGGCTCCATTTCATGCCCTGTCATGGTTGGTAGTATTGAATTTCTTTCTTCCAGCTGAATAACTCTTTTAGGATTCCCTAATAAGATCCGATGCAGGACTTAACACATGCACATCAACAATCCTAGTGTGCTATAAAAAGAAGACCTTATATTAGGGATATCTTAATTTTGGCCTAGTTCTGAGATAAACAAAATGACTTCAGGCAAGTTTCTTCATCACATTGCCATTGTTTTCTCATAGGAAAAATAAGAGAACTGTGTTCTATGTTTGATAAAGATGCTTCCAGCTGTAAATTGTTGGCTGTAATTTTTAACCCACTTACTATAAATCCACTGTTATGGGTTGAATTATGTCCTTTAAAAATTTATATGTTTAATCATTATATTTATGCCTCAAACTAATAAAACACTGGATGTTAATTATATTTGAATAAAATATATATGTATACATTTTTTTAACGATTCAAAAAAATTCACATGTTGAAATCCTAACCCCCAGTACCTCAGAATGTGATTTTATTGGGAAATTGGGTCATTAACAATGTAATTAGAGTTAAGAAGACATCATACTGGGGTAGGGTGGACCCCTAAACTAATATGAATTGTGTCTTTATGTTTTTTAAAGTCATGTAAAAAAGATACACACAAAGAGATGTTGTGAAGAGACAGGGAGAAGATAGTCTACACACTAAGAAACTCCTGTCACTACCAGAAGCTGGAAGTGAGCCCTGGACTAGGGTCCTTCCCTGGTGCTTTTACAAGGAGTGTGGTCCTGCCAACAATTTGATTTTGGACTTCAGGTCTCCAGAACTGTGAGACAATGAATCCCCCTTTTCTTAAACTACCCAGCGTCTGGTATTTTGTTATGCCCACCCCAGGAATCTAATACACCTACAGCTAAGCTTCCCTTCCCTGAAATTTTTCATAGACCAAGAAATGAGAACCCTTCCATCCACCACCACTGTGCTGCATCCCACACCCTCACCAAGGCCCAGGAAAGGGAAGACCAAAACAAGAGGTTCTATGCTCAATTTCTATGAATAGGAACTGGATTATGTCACATGTCATTTTTTGTATCTAATCAAATAGAACGTATTTATTAACTGAATTATTAAATCATTAAGAAATCCTGGAGAAATGCCTATTCAGCACCTACTATGGGCCAGACTATCTGTATAGGTGATTTGTTTCAGGGGCACTAACATAAACATATACCTGCACACAATATGCCTAAGTGTACCTGAAAAGTTCAACAAACAATTCAAAATGTTTTATTAGAAAGTTAAATATGTTTTAATAATATCATATAACAAATAAGACAAACACTAAGTATGCTTACTACATGTACATATTGAGAAAATCTAGAGGACATTGGTCTTCATGCCAGGTTCTCTAATTTCACACATTTTTTTCTTTTCTTTCTAGAAGACCATAGGGTTATAGAATATTTTATGTCCTGCCTTTTTGAATTTTCCAGTTTCACAGTGTTAGTTTGGAGAAAGTCATAAATTACTTTTTTGGTCTGTCCAGCTGAATTATTACTCTTCCTATGGCACTAGAAAACCACTTTTCATAACTCCTGGATCCTATCATGGTTGGATTTATAAACCTTTGAACTCTTTAATATTGTAGTTTATAATGATTAGCTACAGTTTTAAATTTTCCAACTGAAAATTTGTGTAGAGGTTCAGCACTTAGGTGATTGTTAGGTGTCACTTAGGTGATTGTTACAGACTGAATGTTTGTGTCCCCCACCAAAGCCACAGGTTGATGTCTTTAACCCCCCAACACAGTGGTATTTGAAGTAGGGTCTTGAGAGGTAATTGGATTTAGATAAGGTCTTGACTGTGAGAAGCAAATGACCATTGTTTAAGTCACCCAGTCTATGGTATTTTGTTATAGCAACCTAAACTGACAGAGATATTTTGGACATATGATGTTATGCCATTAATCCCTAAAATTATGATGTGTGATTGTTAGGATCCTGATTTCATAGATGAGGAACAAAGATCAGAAAAATTAAAAGCCCAACATACCCCAGCTTATAAATAATTAAAGTAAGATTTGGAATTCAGTCAGTGGTTTAACATACCACTGTGTTTGTATCATCATAAGACAACCATATCACTACCCTTGACTAATTACATTCAAAAGCAAACTATTTCATTCAGTTAGTTTGTATAATTTTGAGGGAAAGTGATAATATCCACTGGGTTTTTTGAAGTATTAAAAATAAACATTACTATCCTTAAGACAATTACAAAGACACAGGGACCAAAGACTTGGAAGTAAATATTGAATGTATCTTTCTGGATATGCTAGGTACAATATCAAAAAAGGAAGTCTAACTAAGGGTTTGACTTCACTTTCATTCTAGTAGCCCAATTAGCATTTCTTTCATTTTGCAACATGTACAAATCTTACCTACTCTCTCTGCACTTTTCTATAATACTTCTTTTACTTCTCCTTAGGAAACATGTTTGATTTCATTACAAAAATTTAATTATTAAAGAAATGAATGTTTCAGATACTAGAAATGCAAATTGTTTTATATTCAAAGACTTTAAGAAGCTAGGTTTCAAAGTCTTCTTTTAAACTGCTCTGAAACCTGATGAACAAAGTTTAGACTAGAATTTCTCTTATAAATGTAATCATCAAAGAAACCCATATGCTATTTGGTTCCTCTGCTACTACATTTCATAATGGACTTTGAATGAAGAAGGATAAAAGTGAATATCATTAAAGTAGATGGTTCATGCAGATTGGGTCTTTAACAACAGTTACCTATTGATGAAAGTTGTATCATAATGTACTTGTAAAATAAAAAGAAATTAAAAATGTAGAACCTAGAAAAAATGTAAGATGATATAACCTAGAAACCAACCTTAATAGGAAACTACCAATTACTTACAATAATTTAATAAAAGAGGAAAAGGTAGTAGACATTTCTGTGGTGATGTAAAATGTCAGACATTGGGCTAAATGATAGACTTATGCTTCAGTTATTCTATATTCATTATCTTCATTCATTCATTTGTTCATTCAACTGACTTTTATTCGAATAATTGTGGAGAAGGAGACAGTGATGCTAACCAACTATTTGATTTCCTTTCCTATATTTCCCAGTCCCCCTTGTAGTCAAGGGGAACGAGGTGACTAGTTCTGACCAATTAAACATAACCTGAAATAACATGTGTCCCTTCTGGGCTAAGGCAATGAAAAGCCACTGGGCAATTCTCAGCTTCTCATTTCTCCTGCTGTATTAATCATGGAGAAGTTCTCATATTTGAGGTTATGGATCTATAATATTAAAACAACCTGAATTACTGAAATATTACATAGATGACAACTGGCCTTGAGAGTTGCCAATCAACAGTGGACCCATGCGTATTAAATGAAGGGTTTTTTGTTTGTTTGTTTGTTTTTGTTTTTTGCCAGTAAGATATGGGCACTGTTTGTTACCACAGTTCAGTCCAATTTTTCCTGACAAATACCTATAATGTTCACTCAGTTATCTGACAAATATTATTGAGTACCATCTATTTATTAGGCCATGTTCTAGGTTCTAAAGATGTGGTGGTTAATATGGAGCTCATAATCTAATAGTATGCCGATATTAAATAAATTCTCAAATAATTGTTTAATATCCTATAATCTCACTATTTTTATTAATTTGCTACTACTGATTAATTATTATACTACTGCTCATGTAATATAAACTGTGCCCAAATTAGAATATACCTTTTTCAAACTTCATTCTGCAAGGGAGCTTATTTTACTCATATGCTCTCTCAGACTATAAAAATCTTGATTATAATTATCAGATGTCAACATCTATTAGATAGCCAAATGGTCAAAGTCAATAGTTCAAATGGTCAAAGATTTTTCATCTCCAATTTTCTAAAAATAATACATGACTCTGCTCACCAAAGTCTAATCTTAAGCATTGTCACCATTCAATAGGAACAAATTATATGTGGAATAGTTCTGATTTTAACTTCCACTGCTTTCTCTGTTTATACATATCTATAAATATTTCTCTATGTTTTCATTTGTATCTATATTAAGCTAAATATGAGTTCACAGTGATGTTTTCAATTCTAACCCATTACCACAAAGATCATCCTAGCTTCTTCCCTTGCTTCCCTTGTAACACATGGTCCGACAGTGAGAAACCTGGCTTCCACACTCCGTTATCCATTTATTCATTTGGTCAATTCCAACATGCTCATAAAAAGGTTTCAAAAGTGCTAATCTGTGGAAAATAATTTTAGCAAGTAACCGGTAAGACTCCTATGTACCTTCTTTTGCATTTAATCTTAGTCTGTATTCATTTCCAAAATTACTTTGATTAACACTTTTTTTTCACCCTCTTCAATGAGATTGTTTCACAAATTTATAATACAGTTGGATCCTTTTGTCACAGTTTACATTTCTTCTTGGGATAACCTAAACTTGTAAGTGTTTTAAATTTGTAGATATAAGTTTAGCCTTTTGTACTTTCACGTTCCATGGATTTTGACAACTGCATAGTGTCATGTACCGACCATTAGTGTATCTTACAGAATAATTTTATCACCCTAAAAAAATCCTCTGTACTTTATGGTTCAACCTTTCTTCCTTCCCAAATGCCTGACAATCACTGATTTAATTACCATTTCTGTAGTTTTGCTTTTACAGAATGTTTTATTAATGGGATCATACAACATAGAGCATTTTCAGACTGGCTTCTTTCACTTAACAATATACATTTAAGGGGCGCCTGGGTGGCTCAGTGGGTTAAGCCTCTGCTTTCGGCTCAGGTCATGATCTCAGGGTCCTGGTCCTGGGATGGAGCCCCGCATCGGGCTCTCTGCTCAGCGGGGAGCCTGCTTCCTCCCCCCCACCCCCCGCCTACCTGTGATCTTTCTCTCTGTCAAATAAATAAATAAATAAATAAAATCTTTAAAAATATATATATATTTAAGACTTAGCAATGTTTTGTGTAGCTTATAGCTCAGTTTGTTTGTTTGTTTGTTTTTTAGAGAGCAAACATGCACACAAGCAAGGGGAGGGGCAGAGGGAGAGGAAGAGAATCCCAAGTGGACTCTGTGTTCAGTGTAGAGCCTGACTGAGGGCTCGATCTCATGACCCTGAGATCATGACCTGACCTGAAACCAAGAGTCAGACACTTAACCAACTGAGTCCCCAGCCACCCCACTCACTCTTTTTTTATAACTTCATAGAATTGCATTGTACGAATGTACATAGCTTGTTTACCCATTTATCTATTAAATGGCACATTGGTTGCTTCCAGCTTTTGCTGCTTATGAATAAAGTTGTCAGTTTTTATTTTTTTCTTACCATTTTTTTTTTTTTTTTTTTTTTTAGTTTTCAGTATATAGATCATACACATATTTATTCGGATTTATATAAAAGTAGTTTATCTTTTGGTACTTTTATAAACATTTTTTTATTTCTATTTCCAAATGTTCATTTCTGGCTAATAAGAATGTAATTGATCCTTGTATATTAACGTTTTATCCCACAATCTTGCTATACTTGTTTATTAGTTACAGAAGTTTTTTTTTTGTTTTTGTTTTTGTTTTTTGTAATCTTTAGGACTCTCTACATAGACAATCATGTCATCTGCAAATAAAGACATTTTTTCTTCCTTTCACATTTGTATAATTATTACTTTTTCTTATTGTAATTAGGTAATTCTTCTGGTATGATGTTGTATAGAAGTGGTGAAAGAGGATATACTCACCTTGTTCACGAAGAGGGTAAGTGGTCATCATGTCATTAAGTGTGATGTTAACTATAGATTTTGACATTTCCTTTATTATGTTAAGGAAGTTCTCTTACATTTCTGGTTTTTTATTATATTATCATGAATGGTGTTGAATTTTCCTTAATGTTTTTCCTTAATCTATTGATATAACTATTTTGTTTTTCTTATTTGATCTGTTATAATGATGAGTTATATTGACTGGTTTGATTATACAAGAAGTCTTGCAGTTCTGTAATGAACACCATTTAATCATGATGTATTATTCTTTCTCACATGCTGAATCCAGTTTGTTGACAATTTGCTTCTATTTTCATGAGAGATATTGGTACATAATTTTCTAATGTTTTTATCTGGATTTTATATGAGGATTCTGCTGGCTTAACTAAATTAAATTAAATTAAATTTTCTGTAAGAGATTATGAAGAATTAATTATAATTTCTTCCTTAAAAGTTTGGTAGGATTTATCAGAAAAAAAAAATCTATACCAGTTGCCTTCTTTTATGCCCTTATTTTATTAGTTATTTTTCTGCTTACCTGAGTTTAGTTTTCTCTTCTTTTTTTAATTTCATAATGTCAAAGCTTAGGTTATGGGTATTAGATCTTTCTTCTTTTCTAATTTATGCTATAAATTTTCCCCTAACCACTGCTTTAGCTGCATTTTTATATTTTATTTTATTTTAATATTTTTAAATTTTCCTTGAAACTTTTTATGTGACCCTTGAATTATATAGAAATGTGTTGTATAATGCTTACATTTAGATATTTTCCAGCTATACTTGTGTTATTAATTTTTAGATGGAGTGCATCACACTATGAGAAGATACTATATACATACATACATGTATTTTACATACTGTGTGTATGTATATATATGCATGTGTGTAATTTTGTGTGTTAAAATATGTTTAATAGCAAAAAATGAGTATCCCAAGGAATTTTCTACAAGCTCTTGAGAAAAATGTGTTCTGCTGTTTCTAAATAGAGTATTTTATAAATGTCAATCAGATAAAGTTAATTGATTGTACTGCTCAAGTTGTCTGCATCCTCATCAATTTTTGCTTTCTTGATGTATCAATTACTGAGAGAGGAATGCTGAACTCTTCAATAATAGAAAATCAGTCTCTTCCTCCTTTCGGTTTTGCTAGTTTTGCCTCAGGTATTTTGATACACTGATGTTAGGTGCATACATGTTTAGAATCATTCATTATGCCTTCTGGGAGAAAGGAACTTTTTACTCTTATGCAATGCCCTTTTTTATCCATCCTCAATGATTATTCTGAGGACTGGTTTGTCTGAAATTAGATACTCCAGCTTTCTATTGATTTGTGTTGCCATGGTATATCTTTGTCTCTGTACTTTTAACTATATGAGTCTATGTGTTTGAAGTTGGTTTAAAGACAGTATATAGTTAGATCTTGTTTTTGCCATTTTGTTATTATTGTTTTATTCTGACAAGAGTTTATAATAAATTTTTTTGGATGACTCTCTGCCCACCACCAAATAACACTATGCCACACCATGTGTAGTGCAGGCACCTTATAACAGAGTATCTCCATTTCCTGCCTCCCATCCCTTGTGATATTGCTGTCACTCATTTCACTTACCTAAACACTGTTGGCACCCAATATATTTCTACTATTGTTTATTCAAGCAGTTATATTTTGATAAACTAGGAATAAGAAAAAGAACAGATTTCACTTTACATTCATTTATTTCTTCTCTAGTCTCTTAATTTCTTTATATAGATTCAATTTTCTGACCTATATCATTTTCCATCTGCCTAAAGGACTTCTTTTATCATTTTTTAAGGCAAGTCTGCAAGTGTTGAATCCCCTCACTTTTTGTTATTCTGAGAAAGCCTTTATTTCTCCCCTACTTTTGAAAGATAATTTCACTGAACAGAAAAGTCTATGTTGATAGGTATTTTTCTTCCAACACTTTAAATATATTACTTCCTTCTCTTTTTGTCTGCATGGATTCTGATGAGAAGGTACTATAATTCTTACCTTTTTTTCTCTCAATTGTTAAGGTTTTTTTTTCTTTTTAAGTTTTTGAGGATTTTTTCGTTTTGTTTTTAGTTTTCTATAGTTCAAATATGATATGCCTAGATGTGGGGTTTTGTTTGTTATTGCTCCTGGTTTTTTTTTTTAAATTTATTTTTTATTTATTTTCAGCATAACAGTATTCATTATTTTTGCACCACACCCAGGGCTCCATGCAATCCGGGACCTCTATAATACCCACCACCTGGTTCCCCGACCTCCCACCCCCCATCCCTTCAAAACCCTCAGATTGTTTTTCAGAGTCCATAGTCTTTCATGGTTCACCTCCCCTTCCAATTTCCCCCAACTCCCTTCTCCTCTCTATCTCCCCATGTCCTCCATGCTATTTGTTATGCTCCACAAATAAGTGAAACCATATGATAATTGAATCTCTCTGCTTGACTTATTTCACTCAGCATAATCTCTTCTAGTCCCGTCCATGTTGCTACAAACGTTGGGTATTCATCCTTTCTGATGGAGGCATAATACTCCACAGTGTATATGGACCACATCTTCCTTATCCATTCATCCACTGAAGGGCATCTTGGTTCTTTCCACAGTTTGGCGACCGTGGCCACTGCTGCTGTAAACACTGGGCTACAGATGGCCCTTCTTTTCACTACATCTGTATCTTTGGGGTAAATACCCAGTAGTGCAATGGCAGGGTCATAGGGAAGTTCTATTTTAAATTTCTTGAGGAATCTCCACACTGTTCTCCAAAGAGGCTGCACCAACTTGCATTCCCACCAACAGTGTAAGAGGGTTCCCCTTTCTCCACATCCCCTCCAACACATGTTGTTTTCTGTCTTGCTAATATTGGCCATTCTAACTGGTGTAGGGTGGTATCTCAATGTGGTTTTAATTTGAATCTCCCTGATGGTTAGTGATGATGAACATTTTTTTCATGTGTCTGATAGCCATTTGTACGTCTTCATTGGAGAAGTGTCTGTTCATATCTTCTGCTCATTTTTTGATATGATTGTCTGTTTTGTGTGTGTTGAGTTTAAGGAGTTCTTTATAGATCAGGGATATCAATCTTTTGTCTGTACTGTCATTTGCAAATATCTTCTCCCATTCCGTGGATTGCCTCTTTGTTTTCTTGACTGTTTCCTTTGCTGTGCAGAAGCTTTTGATTTTGATGAAGTCCCAAGAGTTCATTTTTGCTTTTGTTTCCTGTTTTGATATCCTCTGAGCATCCTGGATCTGTGGTTTGTTGGTCATTATTTTTTTCCAGTATAGTTAACATACAGTGTTATATCAGTTTCAGGTGTACAATATAGTGATTCAACAATTGTATACATTATTCAGTGTTCACTGTTGGCCATTAATAATTTTGGAAAATTCAGTGTTGGCCATTAATAATTTTTGGATATTATCATTTTATTATTTCTTCTGTGCTGCTTTCTTTTTCTTATTATTTGTGTATTCCAACTGTATGATTGTTCAGCTTTTGTGGTATTATCCCACAGTTCTTAGGTATTAGCTCTGTTATTTCATTTTTTTTCTCCCCCCTTTGGAATTCTCTATTGTCCTATCTTTAATGCATAGATTCTTTCTTATTTCCATTCCATGTTTCTTTTCTTTCTAACATTTCTCTTCATTTCTTTTGAGATATTTACTGTATATACTGTCTATCTTTTTATGTTTTTTTTTTCAGTAGAACCCCTAACATCTTAATCCCAATTTTCTTTAAAATCCTGTATGTTAATTCCAACATCTCTATTATATTGAGTCTGATTCTGATAAGCCAGATGGGGGGGATTTTTCTGAGATCTTCATTGTGAGCATCTGGAACTTGTTGGGGGCCTGCACTGGGATAGATGGAACCATAGGTGGAATATCCACGAAGAATAAGACTTCAGCCTTCAGAGTTTCTCACACTAAAGCTTATCCACTCTTGGTCTCTAGCAGTTTACCAAAATTACTAAATATATGTTCCTATCTGTTTATGGCTCTGTGGCTTCTGCTCCAGATAAGCAGATTAGTAGTAATTCTCTGTATTTACCTATCTCTTCATATTTTAGGGTGGTAGTTCTCCTTGTAAACTCAAATCCTTTATAAATCCAAGAAAAGCCATTAATTTTCTTATAAGGATGTCCCAGTGACTACCAATCTCTAAATATCAGAGCTGACTTAATAATGTTTTTGATAAGCAATTTTAAAACATACTTTATTGAATGAAACAGTCTTATAAAATAATAAAATACACTGAAATGTATTCTGAGGTTTGACTTCTAATAAAACAGACTATCTTAGAAGGCAATAATGACATTTATTTTAATCCCCAACTTCATTTTTGTATAGATTTTATATCATTATACAAGATTGGATAACTTTCTTATTTAATTTAAGATTTGATTGAATCATAGGGAATTAAACCAAGACTAAATTTTTGCTCATTGCTTTATTTGTACTATTTCTGCATTATTCAGAACCAAAAAGGGAGAGATAATAGTCTTCCATTATATGATTCTTCAAAGGCTCTTGTGCCAGTTTTTTTTTTTTTTCAATAAACTTAATGCTAATACTCTTCTTTCCAAGTGGCTGATTATTTAACCAAAGGGAAAGTATTAGATAAACAGCCTAACACTTAGAATTAGAAATTAGTATAGAATTAGAAATAATTGGGGCAATAATTTTGAAAAATCAGGTTTGGGGTTATTGTTTCCCATATTTTTACCGGCATTAAAGAATCTTAATAAACTGTGAACTTCATTAACTAGGGCCATCTTAAGAGCACTCCAGAATTATGCTTCATTATTGTTTAAGCAGCACAAAGATCAAATAGGAGTAGCCACCTTTATTTTAAAGTATGTTCTAAATTAAAACAGTCCAACTTTCATATCTGTACATGTCCAGTTTTCCTAATTAACATAACTATTCTTTTCTCCAGGAAATATTTTAGTAACACTGGCTAAATGCATTTTTCATATTCTGCATTTTAAAAATTCCACCTAGGAGCGCCTGGGTGGCTCAGTGGGTTAAAGCCTCTGCCTTCAGCTCAGGTCATGATCCCAGGGTCCTGGGATGGAGCCCCGCATTGGGCTTTCTGCTCATCAGGGGACCTGCTTCCTCCCCTCTTTCTCTCTGCCTACCTCTCTGCCTACTTGAGATCTCTGTCTGTCAAATAAATAAATAAGATCTTTAAAAAAACAACAACAACAAAAACTACACTTTGAAAAAAATAAAATAAAATAAAAATTCCACCTATTCTGATGACTTATTTTTGCATTCATTTCAGTGAAGAAATCTTTCTACCTTTCTGTATAAAAACACTAAATCTCTATAGCTTTTCTGTGTTTTGATTGGGTATTTCCTTTGCATTTATGTGATTAATACATTATACATCAGAATGACTTGGTTTAACTATCTATTCCTTTAAAGTATTAAGAAAATGAATCTACTTTTCTCAGCCCAAATCATGGATTGATTCATTCTGATTCAATCAGGTATGGCCTTGAGGTGAATACTGTCACATGGCCTGAGACTGTCCCTTTCAGAACATCAGGTATCAGTACTCCAGGAGGAGGTTTAGATTGCAGAGGAAAATGATGGCCATCTTATTGTATAACATGACTGAGAGTTTCTAAAAAGTTGTTTTGAGTAATTTAAAATTCTAAAAATGACAAAAAGTATGATTTTCTTCAAAAATAGTATAAAGGGAACATTTTGTATTATCTCAAAATTGTAGGTAGAGATCCAAAATTGAGATGAACAAACTTTAATTTCTCCCATATTCTAGAAACAGGTACCAGGAAGTTAAATGGTGTATTTTGTAGGATTTACTAAGAAATGGTCAAACTGATTTTTAAACCATGACTCCATCACGCATCACCATTTTATGAAAAAAAGAGAACAATTTAAAGAAGGTGTTTTGAAACAGGTAACCTATGAAAGTCATGTACCGTCATCCTAAGGAAAACTGTTACTGTCCTCTTAGGCCAAGATATCAGAAAGCCAGGAGAACAACAAGAGTACAAAGTAAGTTTTTCCGGGAGAAGGGATGAACAGCCCATGCTTTGAGTGGAAAACTGCTTATTCAGAACAGTTTTGATCTATACCATGTGTTTATTTGCATTGAGGTATAGGGGACACAATCAGAGAGATATCAAGTTAGAAACACAGAACTTGAACTTTCACAGTTTGGTACGGAAAGAACATTTTGTGGATTTCCCATAAGCCAAGTGAACATGTAAAAACAATGGAACGTAATCATTTGTCAGTGGTCTGCCCCCATAAAGGAAGAAACTGCAAGCTACATTAAAATGACTAAAGATAATTCATGAAAGACTATTTGAGGACTATTAAGGAGTAAAACAATGGGCACGTGACTAATTGTTCTAATAAGGTTTCCTGAAGAATATACTTGCATAACTATTTAGCATTTGGATGCCTATCCCTCAGAATACATTCATACACAGACTCCAGAGGGCATGAGAACATGCCTTTGGTCTCTTTCATATAGTTCTTCATCCCCTTTACTTGAACCTGTGGAAACAAAAAATAAAAATTACAGTGTGTGAAAGAAAGAGGAGGGAAAGAACAGAACAAATTATCTTCCTTCAATGCAGGTCTCTCAGGTCATGCATTAGATCTGAGCTAGAATGTGAAGGAACGGTACAGGAGAAAATCAGATTTCAGTACAAGAATGAAATTTTAAACTCGCTTAGAGAAAAATATTCTTTTTAATACCTAGAAATGACTGGAAAGAAGAGAGGTCCAAGAGAGCATGTTGGAAGGCAGTAAATGAGAAAATAATGAAACTGTCATGTCTGTACCCCACCAAATTCAGACTTTGAAACATACCAGTTTATTATCAGAATAAGAATTTTGAAAATCAAAAGTATATGGCAAGATAAATACATTAAAAATATGAAAAACATACAAACCCAATGAAAAATGAATCAATAACCATGATATATAAATGAGAAATGACTCTGAATACACAATGGCTGTAAAATAAGACACAGAGAAAACATAGTTTTGACTACACAGCTATTAAACTATCATTAAAAGTTCAGTAAACATTCATAGATTTCTATTTTTTGTTTTTTTTTTACAAGTTACTAATTTTAGCAGTATCATTCAAGGAAAGAAATTTCTTATTGAAATGTCAGAAGTTCTTATTCTATATTCGTTAGTTTCTTAGATAGGTGGTTTTTAAAAAAATCAGATTGGTGTGTATTAATTATCTGCCTGCCATGTTCTTATCCCATATATTATTTGAA
Source organism: Mustela nigripes (assembly GCF_022355385.1). Taxonomy (NCBI): domain Eukaryota; kingdom Metazoa; phylum Chordata; class Mammalia; order Carnivora; family Mustelidae; genus Mustela; species Mustela nigripes. The sequence continues at coordinate 29,185,580 of NC_081565.1, forward strand.
TTTGCTCATTTAAATTCAGATTACCTGGGGATGCCTGGGTGTCTCAGTCAGTTAAGCATCTGACCCTCAATCTCAGCTTTGGTGTTAATCTCAGGATCATGAGTTTCAAGCCCCATGTTAGGCTCCAAATTCCCTGAATATGCCCATCTGTATACTTTTGTCAGTATATATACAAATTTTTCTCACCACCCCTCCCTGAATCATTAATGTCAAATGGTGTGTTACTTTGAATCATTTGCCTCAAAATGTCTCTTCTCCCTCTCAAATTCTAGGAGTTATCACCAGTATTTTATTGGTTTGGGGTTTATTTATGTTTTTGGTCCTTTTGATGTGGTGAATTTTATTAACAAACTTCCTAACTTTCAGCCTCCTGGGATAAACATTCTTGATCACTGTAGGCAGTTTTTCATCAATTGTTGATTTGATTTCTCAGAATTTTACTTTTAATTTTGCATTACCCCAACCTACCTCACTGAGAGACAGAGAGAAATAGATAAAAAGAAAAGAGAGCAAATTAAAATTGATCCAGATCTGTGCTTCAGGGGAACAACTGACACTTGACATTTACTGCAAAATTTACTGTGATTATGCATTTTTCTGAGAATATCTCTTTCATAAGGTTCTCAAGAAAATGAGTGAATCAAAGATAGTTAAAAACCTGTAGTCCATAATTTTTGTCCTTTGCACTGTATATCAGGTGTTGTGACAATTTTATAAAATAAATTGGTTAAGAAATTATTGAAAGAGGAAACTGGATGGTTCAGTCAGTTAAGTGTCTGACTCTTGATTTTGGCTCAGGTCACATCTCAGAGTCCTGAGATCAAACCCCACTTTAAGCTCTGAGTTCAGCATGGAGTCTGCTTAAGATTCTCTCTCCCTCTCCTTTTGTCCCTCCCCCGCTGCCATATGCATGTGAGTGTGCTCCCTCTCTTTCTCTCTCTTTCTCTAAAAAGTAAATCAGTAAATTTTTTTTAAAAAGCCCTGAAAACATTATTGATACATATTTCCAAGTCACATTTCAAATTAATAACCATAAAAATATTTCCTAGCCTGCTTGTTGAACTGTCATCACTAACTACTAGTTGGAATTTATTTTAAAAGGAAAAAAAACACAAGGTTTTTTCAGTGTTTACTTAAATTTTTATGAATGTATTCACTTGATGATTTACATTTTGCCACATAATTCTTTCCTCTCTTTAAATGGTATGTGTCCTCCAACCTCTTTTCTTAGGCAGTCTGAATGTTTGAACTAGGAATTTAAATGTGAACTACAAAGCAGTCAGTGAATGGGGGAATTTATGATCATTGGTCATGATCCCTGAGCCCAAACTCTCTAATACAGACCCAGTTCTCTCTCCACCACTACTGTGCTTGCCATGGGTATGCTGAAAGAAAAATAAGCAGAGTCACTGCCTAGAGATAGAAAATTCATCATAGAAAATAGGTGCAGCCATTACAGAGCCTGCTACATAGAACTCAAGGAATATATGTTGAATGAATGATTTTTTTTCTGAAGAGCAATTTGTCCATGAATCCATGTCAGCCTCCAGCTCAAGTGGTAATATATTGTTCAGAAGATCCACTTTTTTGTGTTCCATAGTACTTGTTTATATTTGATTATATTATTCTGATATCTAATTTAATGTTCTTGCACTTTTTCCATTTTATATCTCACCTTCCACTTATTAATATTTTACCTGCACCTCTCCACACGGTTCTAAATTGTAAGGTCTATAACTGTGACAGCCTCATATTTGTAAAATCACTCAAGTGTCAGGTCTCAATTTATATATCTTTTAAATGATGTAAATTATCCATTCACATACTACTTTACAAAAATGCATTTCACTTACTTTACCATGTGTAAGCACTCTAAACTCTTGGAACAAGAAACCAACTAAATCCATAGTGATAATATCTGAAACAATAATATTGTAGAACATAGGTCAAAGAATTAAGCTTAGTAAGTATATTCAATTAATGGGATAGCTGGTAAAACCTTATTATATCCAGTGTTACTCTGCAAAGCATAAGGTTCATCTTCCGGTCATCTGTAAGAGAATTATTAGCTTCTTAAATTTTTGTCTTATGATATTTAGTTTACAAGGACATGCCCAGGGACTTTAGTAATGGAAACATTTGTTAAAATTACAAACCAATAAAAAGGAATACAGATGAACGAGCCTCAAACTCATTTTAGCAGATGCTGTTTTTCCATTTATTAACTTAAAATGACTCTGATGCTGATTTTCTTGAGAATTACAAGGTAACAATATACCAGTATAAGTGTATAGAGAATTTGTGATATCATGTACTGTAGTGAGTTAAATGGTGTCCTCGCCCCCCATTTCCCCAAAAGATAGTTCAAGCCCTAATCCCTGGTATATGTGAGTGTGACCTTATGTGAAAGTTTAATCTTTGCAGAGGTAATTAAGTTAAGATGATCTGATGCAAGATTAGGATAGATCCTAAAGCTGATGATGGGTATTTTAGTACGAGAAAGGAAAGGAAGATTCGGACATAGAGACGCAGAGGGAAGAAGGCCATGTGGTGATAGAAACATAGTAATGATGTAGCTCTAAGCCAAGAAATGTGAAAAGTCACTAGCAACCATCAGAAGCTAGGAAGAGACAAGCATTCTTCGCTTGAGCCTTTGGTGGGAGGAGGGCTCTGCCAACACTTTGATTTTGGATTTTTAATCTCTAGAACTGTGAGAGAATTCTGTTGTTTTTAGCTACTAGTTTATGGTTATTTTTATAGCAGCCCTAGGAGACTACTATGTATATAAATCATACTAATATACATGCTGAATGTACATGTATTATACACAGACACACACAAACACATATCCTCAAATGGATATGTGAGTATTTTTGTAAAAACAGGTATACACTGATAAAAATTAAATCGAAGTTTTGAAACATCAAAAAATTTTAATAAGATGGAGAAGGATAAAATTTCTTAATATAAAAACTACTATTATTTTAACAGAATTTGAGCATCTGATATAGGCCACATATTGTGACAGTTACTAAGGATACAAAAGCCATGGCCTAGAGGTAGACAAAGATACATAAGTAGAACAAGTACCATTTCTTTTTTTTAAGTACCATTTTTTTTTTAAGTACCATTTCTTACAAATGAACTGATGGAGGATTCTACTGAATCTTACAGGAACACAGCGCCGATCACCTCATTGAAATGAGAGCAGATGAAATCAAGAATTGTTGGTGACAGGGACACAGAGAGAGTAATTTCTGAACCAAATTATAAATAAACTAACCTGGAAAGTGGGAGTGGGGAGAGAAGGGAAGTCTGTATTATAAACTTGCAGGAGCACCCTGATGAGCCAAGAGCCAGGAACAATGAGCCAAGAACAATAGTGAGATACATGTACAGAGAATTAAAATAAAGTGTAGAGAAAGGAGGTAGGTAAGGCTGGAAAGTAAATGGGAAAAGAATATAAGGCTATAAACCAACTTGTTAACAATAACAATGGTTTCACTGTGTGGTGGGTTTATGGTTTGCTCTTAATTTCTCCTATATGCCAATTTATAGTTTTAAAATCTCATACATTAAAAATGTTTTACCTATGTAATAATAAAAGTAATTTAAATACAAAATATATAAAGTATCCAAAATGTGACACACATATAAATGCTGTGTGTGTCCACTGAAAAAAGATTAGAAGAAAATAAATTTGCTAAATTGTTGAATTTGAGGGGAAGGGATATGGGTGATATTTATTTTCTTTATGCTTTTAGATCTTCAAAATTCTCTACTTTGAAGTATTACTTTCATAACTAGACAATTATTTGTTTAAAAAATGTCTAAGCATAATGCCAGTTAAGTGCCTGGTCACTAATTTAACTGAGATAAGGTTTTATTTTTCCAAATATTTATTGTTTAGCATTTTATTTTCTGACTGTCTTCAATGGTTGTCATCACTTCTGGTAATTCTTTATCTTAGTTATGCATTTTAAATATTTATAAGAAAGGTGCTAATTACCTCATTAATCTCTCTCTCTTTTTTTTTTTACTATGAATATTAACATTCACATCTGACTGTAGGTTTCTCCTGTCATAAGGTATCTAGGTTCAAAAGTTCTACATATGTGTATTGCTTTTTTCAAATCTTTTAGTCTCTTCATCAAATGGTTCATAACTGTTATGACAAAGGGATAAAGATAAGTGAATACTGAATCTTTTTCTTATTCATTTACTCTGAGTTTCATCCTCCAGATGTAAAAATCTATGTGTATTTCTTTCTGGATTTGCAAAGGAAATATATTATGTTTTAGTGCATTGTGAAACTCTTGACTTGATAGAACATTAATTTGTCAAAAACAACATTGCTTTTCTGCATAATACAATACTGAATAAGCCAGGATACATAATCATTTTCAAAACACGAAAGGAAGATGAATTTGAAGCAGGAAATTTGCCAGTCTAATGCGTATTGCTTTCTCTGATTCACCATATTGTGTTAACCATAAGGGTTTTTTCCACTCTAATTTGAATTTTTCAAGTTTTTCAAAGATTTGTCTCATTGTTACAGCTTTCAGTTGAGTTTTGCTATAAAATAAAGTGTTTATATAAATAAGAATATGATTATCAGGTTCACAATCATGACACCTGTGAAAAAATTTACAGTATGTTACATAGAAAGTTTTTTAATTTATTCTGTTTTCTTGTTCCTTGGCCTACTACTGGATTTCATTCATTATTATACTTTTTTTTCTAATTTATTTTTATTTTTTTAATTTTTTATTTTTTATAAACATATATTTTTATCCCCAGGGGTACAGGTCTGTGAATCACCAGGTTTACACACTTCACAGCACTCACCAAAGCACATACCCTCCCCAATGTCCATAATCCCACCCCCTTCTCCCAACACCCCTCCCCCCAGCAACCCTCAGTTTGTTTTGTGAGATTAAGAGTCTTTTTTTTTTTTTCTCCCTCCCAATCCCATCTTGTTTCATTGATTCTTCTCCTACCCACTTAAGCCCCCATGTTGCATCACCACTTCCTCATATCAGGGAGATCATATGATAGTTGTCTTTCTCCGCTTGACTTATTTCGCTAAGCATGATACCCTCTAGTTCCATCCATGTTGTCGCAAATGGTAAGATTTCATTTCTTTTGATGGCTGCATAGTATTCCATTGTGTATATATACCACATCTTCTTGATCCATTCATCTGTTGATGGACATCTAGGTTCTTTCCATAGTTTGGCTATTGTGGACATTGATGCTATAAACATTCGGGTTCACATGCCCCTTTGGATCACTATGTTTCTATCTTTAGGGTAAATACCAAATAGTGCAATTGCTGGGTCATAGGGCAGTTTTATTTTCAACATTTTGAGGAACCTCCATGCTGTTTTCCAGAGTGGCTGCACCGGCTTGCATTCCCACCAACAGTGTAGGAGGGTTCCCCTTTCTCTGCATCCACACCAGCATCTGTCATTTCCTGACTTGTTAATTTTAGCCATTCAGACTGGTGTGAGGTGATATCTCATTGTGGTTTTGATTTGTATTTCCCTGATGCCGAGTGATATGGAGCACTTTTTCATGTGTCTATTGGCCATCTGGATGTCTTCTTTGCAGAAATGTCTGTTCATGTCCTCTGCCCATTTCTTGATTGGATTATTTGTTCTTTGGGTGTTGAGTTTGCTAAGTTCTTTATAGATTCTGGACACTAGTCCTTTATCTGATATGTCGTTTGCAAATATCTTCTCCCATTCTGTCAGTTGTCTTTTGATTTTGTTAACTGTTTCCTTTACTGTGCAAAAGCTTTTGATCTTGATGAAATCCCAATAGTTCATTTTTTCCCTTGCATCCCTTGCCTTTGGCATTGTTCTTAGGAAGATGTTGCTGCGGCTGAGGTCGAAGAGGTTGCTGCCCGTGTTCTCCTCAAGGATTTTGATGGAGTCCTTTCTCACATTGAGGTCCTTCATCCATTTTGAGTCTATTTTCTTGTGTGGTGTAAAGAAATGGTCCAATTTCATTTTTCTGCATGTGGCTGTCCAATTTTCCCAGCACCATTTATTGAAGAGGCTGTCTTTTTTCCATTGGACATTCTTTCCTGCTTTGTCAAAGATTAGTTGACTGTAGAGTTGAGGGTCTATTTCTGGGCTCTCTATTCTGTTCCATTGATCTATGTGTCTGTTTTTGTGCCAGTACCATGCTGTCTTGATGATGACAGCTTTGTAATAGAGCTTGAAGTCCGGAATTGTGATGCCACCAACGTTGGCTTTCTTTTTCAATATCCCTTTGGCTATTCGAGGTCTTTTCTGGTTCCATATAAATTTTAGAATTATTTGTTCCATTTCTTTGAAAAAGATGGATGGTACTTTGATAGGAATTGCATTAAATGTGTAGATTGCTTTAGGTAGCATAGACATTTTCACAATATTTATTCTTCCAATCCAGGAGCATGGAACATTTTTCCATTTCTTTGTGTCTTCCTCAATTTCTTTCATGAGTACTTTATAGTTTTCTGAGTATAGATTCTGTGTCTCTTTGGTTAGGTTTATTCCTAGGTATCTTATGGTTTTGGATGCAATTGTAAATGGGATTGACTCCTTAATATCTCTTTCTTCTGTCTTGCTGTTGGTGTAGAGAAATGCAACTGATTTCTGTGCATTGATTTTATATCCTGACACTTTACTGAATTCCTGTATAAGTTCTAGCAGTTTTGGAGTGGAGTCTTTTGGGTTTTCCACATATAGTATCATATCATCTGCGAAGAGTGATAATTTGACTTCTTCTTTGCCGATTTGGATGCCTTTAATTTCCTTTTGTTGTCTGATTGCTGAGGCTAGGACCTCTAGTACGATGTTGAATAGCAGTGGTGATAATGGACATCCCTGCCGTGTTCCTGACCTTAGCGGAAAAGCTTTCAGTTTTTCTCCATTGAGAATGATATTTGCGGTGGGTTTTTCATAGATGGCTTTGATGATATTGAGGTATGTGCCCTCTATCCCTACACTTTGAAGAGTTTTGATCAGGAAGGGATGCTGTACTTTGTCAAATGCTTTTTCAGCATCTATTGAGATTATCATATGGTTCTTGTTCTTTCTTTTATTGATGTGTTGTATCACATTGACTGATTTGCGGATGTTGAACCAACCTTGCAGCCCTGGAATAAATCCCACTTGGTCGTGGTGAATAATCCTTTTAATGTACTGTTGAATCCTATTGGCTAGTATTTTGTTGAGTATTTTCGCATCTGTGTTCAACAAGGATAGTCTATACCTCTCTTTTTTGATGGGATCCTTGTCTGGTTTGGGGATTAAGGTGATGCTGGCCTCATAAAATGGGTTTGGAAGTTTTCCTTCCATTTCTATTTTTTGGAACGGTTTCAGGAGAATAGGAATTAGTTCTTCTTTAAACGTTTGGTAGAATTCTCCTGGGAAGCCGTCTGGCCCTGGGCTTTTGTTTTTTTGGAGATTTTTAATGACTGTTTCAATCTCCTTACTGGTTATGGGTCTGTTCAGCCGTTCTATTTCTTCCTGGTTCAGTTGTGGTAGATTATATGTTTCTAGGAATGCATCCATTTCTTCAAGATTGTCAAATTTATTGGCGTAGAGTTGCTCATAGTATGTTCTTATAATAGTTTGTATTTCTTTGGTGTTAGTTGTGATCTCTCCTCTTTCATTCATGATTTTATTTATTTGGGTCCTTTCCCTTTTCTTTTTGATAAGTTGGGCCAGGGGTTTATCAATTTTTTAATTCTTTCAAAGAACCAGCTTCTAGTTTCGTTGATTTGTTCTATTGTTTTTTTGGTTTCTATTTCATTGATTTCTGCTCTGATCTTTATGATTTCTCTTCTCCTGCTGGGCTTAGGGTTTCTTTCTTGTTCTTTCTCCAGCTCCTTTAGGTGTAGGGTTAGGTTGTGTACCTGAGACCTTTCTTGTTTCTTGAGAAAGGCTTGTACCGCTATATATTTTCCTCTCAGGACTGCCTTTGTTGTGTCCCACAGATTTTGAACCGTTGTATTTTCATTATCATTTGTTTCCATGATTTTTTTCAATTTTTCTTTAATTTCCTGGTTGACCCATTCATTCTTTAGAAGGATGCTGTTTAGTCTCCATGTATTTGGGTTCTTTCCAAACTTCCTTTTGTGGTTGAGTTCTAGCTTTAGAGCATTGTGGTCTGAAAATATGCACCAAATGATCCCAATCTTTTGATACCGGTTGAGTCCTTATTTAGGACCGAGGATGTGATCTATTCTGGAGAATGTTCCATGTGCACTAGAGAAGAATGTGTATTCTGTTGCTTTGGGATGAAATGTTCTGAATATATCTGTGATGTCCATCTGGTCCAGTGTGTCATTTAAGGCCTTTATTTCCTTGCTGATCTTTTGCTTGGATGATCTGTCCATTTCAGTGAGGGGAGTGTTAAAGTCCCCTACTATTATTGTATTATTGTTGATGTGTTTCTTTGATTTTGTTATTAATTGGTTTATATAGTTGGCTGCTCCCACGTTGGGGGCATAGATATTTAAAATTGTTAGATCTTCTTGTTGGACAGACCCTTTGAGTATGATATAGTGTCCTTCCTCATCTCTTATTATAGTCTTTGGCTTAAAATCGAATTGATCTGATATAAGGATTGCCACTCCTGCTTTCTTCTGATGTCCATTAGCATGGTAAATTCTTTTCCAGCCCCTCACTTTAAATCTGGAGGTGTCTTCGGGCCTAAAATGAGTTTCTTGGAGGCAACATATAGATGGGTTTTGTTTTTTTATCCATTCTGATAGCCTGTGTCTTTTGATAGGGGCATTTAGCCCATTCACATTCAGGGTAACTATTGAGAGATATGAATTTAGTGCCATTGTATTGCCTGTAAGGTGACTGTTACTGTATATGGTCTCTGTTCCTTTCTGATCTACCACTTGTAGGCTCTCTCTTTGCTTAGAGCACCCCTTTCAATATTTCCTGTAGAGCTGGTTTGGTGTTTGCAAATTCTTTCAGTTTTTGTTTGTCCTGGAAGCTTTTAATCTCTCCTTCTATTTTCAATGATAGCCTAGCTGGATATAGTATTCTTGGCTCCATGTTTTTCTCGTTTAGTGCTCTGAAAATATCATGCCAGCTCTTTCTGGCCTGCCACGTCTCTGTGGATAAGTCAGCTGCCAATCTAATATTTTTACCATTGTATGTTACAGACTTCTTTTCCCGGGCTGCTTTCAGGATTTTCTCTTTGTCATTGAGACTTGTAAATTTTACTATTAGGTGACGGGGTGTGGGCCTATTCTTATTGATTTTGAGGGGCATTCTCTGAACCTCCTGAATTTTGATGCTCATTCCCTCTGCCATATTGGGGAAATTCTCCCCAATAATTCTCTCCAGTATACCTTCTGCTCCCCTCTCTCTTTCTTCTTCTTCTGGAATCCTAATTATTCTAATGTTGTTTCGTCTTATGGTTTCACTTATCTCTCGAATTCTCCCCTCGTGGTCCAGTAGCTGTTTGTCCCTCTTTTGCTCAGCTTCTTTATTCTCTGTCATTTGGTCTTCTATATCACTAATTCTTTCTTCTGCCTCATTTATCCTAGCAGTGAGAGCCTCCATTTTTGATTGCACCTCATTAATAGCTTTTTTGATCTCAACTTGGTTAGATTTTAGTTCTTTTATTTCTCCAGAGAGGGCTTTTATATCACTCGAGAGGGTTTCTCTAATATCTTCCATGCCTTTTTCGAGCCTGGCTAGAACCTTGAGAATTGTCATTCTGAACTCTAGATCTGACATATTACCAATGTCTGTATTTATTAGGTCCCTAGCCTTGGGTACTGCCTCTTGTTCTTTTTTTTGTGTTGAATTTTTCCGTCTTGTCATTTGTCCAGATAAGAGTATATGAAGGAGCAAGGAAAATACTAAAAGGGTGGCAACAACCCCAGGAAAATATGCTTTAACCAAATTAGAAGAGATACCAAATCGTGAGGGGGGAGAAAGGGGATAAAAAGAGGTTCAAGGGGAACCTCTTGGGTTGCTCAGTGGGTTAAGCCGCTGCCTTCGGCTCAGGTCATGATCTCAGGGTCCTGGGATCGAGTCCCGCATCGGGCTCTCTGCTCAGCAGGGAGCCTGCTTCCCTCTCTCTCTCTCTCTCTGCCTGCCTCTCCATCTACTTGTGATTTCTCTCTGTCAAATAAATAAATAAAATTTAAAAAACAGAGGTTCAAAAAGGAAGAAAGAAAAAAAAAGAAAAAAGAAAAAAAAGAAAAGAAAAGAATTAAAAAAAAGAAAACAAATAAGAAAAATATAAAAAAGAAAAAATATATATATTGGATAAACTAGTTAAAAAACGTTAAAAAAGATAAAGGTAAAAGTTAAAAAAAAATTTACCAGAAGGCGAGAAAAAAAAACAAAAAATGAAAAAGAAAAAAATCAAATTAACTGCAAGACTAAAAAAAATCACAGGAAAAAAGCCATGAGTTCCGTGCTTGGCTTTCTCCTCCTCTGGAATTCTGCTGCTCTCCTTGGTATTGAAACCGCACTCCTTGGTAGGTGAACTTGGTCTCAGCTGGATTTCTTGTTGATCTTCCGGGGGAGGGGCCTGTTGTAGTGATTCTCAAGTGTCTTTGCCCCAGGCGGAATTGCACCGCCCTCAACCGGGGCCGGGGTGAGTAATCCGCTCGGGTTTGCTTTCAGGAGCTTTTGTTCCCTGAGCACTTTCCGTAGAGTTCCGGAGGACGAGAATACAAATGGCGGCCTCCTGGTCTCCGGCCCGGAGGAGCCGAGAGCCCAGGGCCCCACTCCTCAGTGTGCCCTCAGAGAACAGCGCCCAGTTACTCCCGTCTGCCTGACCTCCGGCCGCGCTCCGAGCTCACCGAGCCTGTGACCCGTTCAAGGTAACACCGAGCTGTGAGCTTACTGTCGGCTCTGTCTCTGTAGCCGGCTTTCCCGTTCCAATACCCGCAAGTTCTGCGGCACTCAGACGCCCCCGATCCTTCTGTGACCCTGTGGGACCTGAGGCCACGCTGACCCTGCATGGGCTTCACCCCGGTTTAGCCTCTGGAGCGATGTCCCTCAGCGGAACAGACTTTTAAAAGTCCTGATTTTGTGTGCCCTTACCCCGCCGCTTGCTGCGAGCCGGCCCCTCCCCCCAGAGTCTATCTTCCCGTCACTTTGGATTCACTTCTCCGCCGGTCCTACCTTTCAGAAAGTGGTTGTTTTTCTGTTTCCAGAATTGCTGTTCTTCTTCTCTTCGATCTGCTGATGGATTTTCAGGTGTTTGCAATCTTTAGATAAGCTATCTAGCTGATCTCCGGCTAGCTGAAGCAGTCTCAGCCTGCTACTTCTCCGCCATCTTGACTCCGCCCCCATTATTATACTTTTAATGTATAATATATCTAGTTGAAAAAAACACACATGCTTGGAACATAAGTAAGTGAATAATTAAAACTAGTATATTGAATTACATTCAATTTTATTTCACTCTAACAAAACTAGTGTTTCTTTAGAAAAAGATGCATACAGTTTCTAAAGTACACATTAGCATAGATTAAATGAAAATATTTCTTTTGTTTCTTTAAACTGACTAATGCACTGCCCTTCCCTTCTGGACATTATGTTTTGTTTAAATGTTTTTGCACTTTAAGCCTGTGCTAAACCTCTAGTTCCCCAGAGCATCCAAATCAGTAAAATTTAATATTCCAAACACTACAACGTATACCTTCCAACCTACATTCTAATGAAGTAGTTGTAAATGGATGCCATTTGTTTTAATTTCATGTACTTTGATTTTATTTTTTAGATTCGTATGTCATATGGGTTGTTTTTATTAACCTTTCAAGAAAGAGACAAAGAAGCATGCCATCACCAGCTAATCAGTCTAATAAAAAAAATTGATAGGTTATACATTAGTTGAAAAATTGTCATACGTTTTGCTCTTGATTTTATTTTTAAAGATGCAATTCTTTATTTAAAAAAGTGAAAATTAAAAGGTTTTAGTCAGGAGGGCATATATTTTAAAGTACAATTTTCTTTTGTTTTTTACTAATTATAACTTTCCCAATTCTTTCCAGTACTTTCAAATACCAGCATATTTTAGTGGAAAAAAAGATTAATTCTAAATACTGCCTAAATGAACCTTAGTCATTCTTTAGAACCAGATTCAGAGATTTTTCTTTTTCCAGGAACTTCAGGTTTATTTAGACAAAACAATCCTGTAGTTTTGATACATAGTTGCTTTAAGCTGACTATTTATCTAGCTTATGTTGTTCAGCTGAATTGCAAAGAAACCCAGGTTCACAGTACAATTACCTATTCAACAAACACTTTTTAATTACCTACTGTATATTAGATACTGTTCTAGGCACTAAGTATACCACAGTCAATGGAGATACAAAGTTGTCAGTCTTGCCATGGAAATGTTGCCTATCTATGCAATAAATAATAAGAAAATATAATATGATCATAAGTGCTATAGGGATACTGAAAATGCAGCCATGTAATTGTGATTGAGTTGTTTTCTCTAAGGACAATATTTACATGATAGCAAGGATTTAGCCATTCAAAGGACAATGGAAAGAGTATTTCATGCAGAGGGACTACCTAATACAAAAGCATTGTCCTAGAAACAAGATCAGAATCACAGAGAAGACCAGTATTGTTGAAGTATATTGAGTGAGGGACTGAATGGTATGAAATTTGATTACAAGAAAAGGCAAAGGCTTTACAAACCAAGATAAGGAATTTTAATTGCATTTAAAGGGAATTAGGAATTAACAGATTTACTTCTGCGAAGTCCTAACCTGTTGCTGTGTGAAAGCCAGTTTCAAAATTGAAAACAAAGGTACCAACTAGGCGTCTATGATAGTTATTGGTGCAAGCGTAGACCAGGTCCAGAGCATAAGAGTGGAGCTGGACAGAAGTGGACGAGATTGAGTATTATTTGGAGATAGGGTCAGCAAGACCCACTGATGAATTGGATATCAAACTTAGAGAAAGAAAGGAGGAGACAACGATTTTTTTTCTTCTGAAGTGAGTATATGCTTTTAGAGTTCTCAGCAGCAAGAAAGAATAGGGGATAAAACAGGTTGGAGTGGGGGCTGTAACAAGAATTTTATTTTGACCATGTTAATTGTGAGATGCTTATCATCCCAAATAAAAAGATCAAGCAGGAAGTTCAATATAGCAGTCTGGAGTTCCAAGGAATAAATTGGATATACATTGAAATCCTTGGAATATTAAGTCTTTAAATCCACAGGACTGGGTGAAATCTCAATTACATGGATAAGAAAGAGAAATAGTGAGAAGGACTCGCATAAAGCCTTGTACTATTCTAGCATTTAGGTGGATAGCAGAGAAAAAGAAGCCAAAAAAATCATAATGGGGAATGGCCATTGAGATGAGAGGAAAGCTAGAGGAGGGAGAGATAGTGCAAGTCCAGAGAAAAGTTGATTCCAAAAGGAAGAATGGTCGATTACGTCTACTATGGCTGGAATTTAAGATATGAAAATGAAACAAACACTAGATTTGGTACTGTGGAGGTCATGGATGACCTTGACATAAGTGTCAGGTCAGTGTCAGAGCAGTGTCAGAGTAGTCATGGTCAAATCTTTACTGGAACAGGTTGAAGAAAGAATCGAAGAAATAGAGGTAATGACCAAAATAATTCCTTCAAGCTATTTCTTTTTAACGAAGTACAGCAGAGAAATGTGATAGTAAGTGGAAAGGAATTAGGGCCAAGGTTAGATGATATTTTGTTAGAGGGGTTGGGCTTTGATAGAGTCGGTAATATTTTCTATAGTCACCATTTCAAGAGAAATATAGCAATAATATTCCCATGAGATGTTCATGAAAGGAGGGAGAGGAGGAGGAAGGGATTTGTTTCACAAGTCTATTAATTTGTTTTCAAAAAGAAGCAAATATAATGGAGTATTCTCAACTTTGCCCTATAGAATACTGCAACACTGACATAGTATCTATAGGGAAAGAAGGTGAGGCCTGAGCTGAAGATACAGTCTTCCCAAAGACCAGAATAGTAACTTTGTCAATTACATCCTGGTGAAGACTCCATGCTGTTAATGTAGCTACAAAAGTGATCCAGGACAATGAAACAGCCAATGCCATAAAGCCCTACAATAACAGAGGACAGTGAAGTGAAAAAAAAACAAACAAACCTAAGAGAAGAATGAAATGTGCAAAGGAAGTGACACAGAACAGAACTTCACTTTGGCAAAGGAGCTATTTCCATGCACCCTAGATTAAACTCTCAGATAACAACAGGTAAGCTTGCCACAGGAGGGTCAGTCCAAAAGTAAGAATGCCTTCTGTCAGCGGAGGTTTTATTGTTGTGCTAGTTTTTCTGTGTTACAGGCACATTAGGAGGTCAGGAGAAAAGAGAAACAGGAAAAGAACATGGGCAGCATAGGTTAGGCAGAGAGACTAGTTAACAACCCTGGATTTCTGGGAACAGAAGGTTTAAGAAGGAAACAAGTTTAGTCCAGGCCAAGAACATTCTGCAAATTCAGGTTTTTCAAAAAATAAACAAGCAAGTTTAGAGAAAAATGTACTTAGTCTCTGGTTTATCTATTCTTTGTCCTATAATGTTTGTAGAAAGTTCTTAACCCTTTACACTATGAAGAGGAGTTGCTGAGAGTTGCTAAAGTCGTCACTGGAGAGAAGTAAACTGGAGCCCCTCCAGGATTAAAAGGAAAGTGAAACAGTAGCAAACACTCCTCCAAGACCATCACTGTATTCTCATTTTACACCTAGCCCCCTTGAATCATAATGATTTTTATTATTATTATTTCTCTATGGATTGAAAGTTTGAAATATAAGCCCACAAATAGGTAACTGTTTGTGGGTTTTTATTTGTATGTTTTCATACATATGAGTTCATATGTAAATATGGCTTATATTTCTATATTTTACATATATAAATACATATAGATAAATATATTATTATCTAATATGTATTGGTTTATATATTATATATATATATTTATATATTGCTGGCCTAGAATATTTGCTGACAAATCAGTCCATTGAGGGATAAATTGGATTCCAAATTTATAAGATTTAAGAATGTGTATTGCCCTGAAAAATAAGATTATAGCCCTTCTATAGAAGAAAATATTTTTAAATTATAAAAAGAAACAAAAGTAATATTCAATTCTTTCCATCATAAAGTAATGAAGAAATACGTCTTCTGAGAGTTTGATGATTTTTCAGTAATAGCCAATAAGGCTCTTAGCCACCATTTTTATCATAAGTTAGAATAACTTTGTGAGTTTATAGAAGCAAAATGAAATAGATTAAATTCTTGATAATATAAATATTGATTTCAAAGAAGTAATTATTTGAGAGTAATTTATTAACACATCAATACAAATACAACTATAGATAATGAACAGTTCAGTTATGCTAGACATCTAAGTTATAAATATATTCTAATTATAATAACAAATACTTCCTTATCTAGAAAACAGTAAAAATTCACTGCTTTTGGTCTTTGTTTTTATGAAATTTTCTTCCTTCTGTTACCTCAGTTTAGGTTCATAGATTTATTCCTTTGGTGTTACATTATACTCATTGACACTATTACATTATATGTATACATGTATATATGGTGTTCCATTATACTCAGTGACACTGGCCAAGCTGCAAGTAGATTCTGTAGGTCTCTGTTCACAAGACTGTGAATGTTGGAGGAAACATTCCTCTAAACATATTGGAGTAAGTGCTAGGAATGCTTTCCCTATTTTCTCTGTATGGCACAATTCAGAACGATGGTTGTTTGAGTCTCTAGATGTTTGCAGATGACTCTAAGCTCTATGCAACCAGTGCAGTATCTAGGATAACTGTACCTTGTGGTGAGAAACCGGAGTGGGAAGGACAGTGAATAAGCAGAACTTTCCTCCCCTTCCTCTTTCCTTTTACTTAGTTCCAAACATAGAGCTGCCAGTAGTGTAGCTGTGGAAAATGACTGGGGCAATGGAAGATGGGAATAGTAGTTGCAAGTTTGATACACAGAAGCCCTCTAATCATAAACTAATAATACAGTACATGTTACCCAAATTGAATGTAAATTTTTAAAACAAATTTAAAAGGGATGATTGGCACTAAGAAATAGGGATAGGAGTGTTTATGAGTACAGAGGAATAAAAAATGATCCAGGACACTTAACAAGGTTGTAGATGCCACTGAGATCAGAGATCAAAAGGACTCAGTGCTGAGAGGGTCCAGCAATGTTCTAGACATTCTCTAGCTCCCCCTGAAGATTATTTCCCAAGTCCAGTGAAGAGTTGACATTGTGGGAGTGCCTGGCTGGCTCAATGGGTTAAAGCCTCTGCCTTTGGCTCCAGTCGTGATCCCAGGGTCCTGGGATGGAGCCCCCATTGGGCTCTCGGCTCTGCAGGGAGCCTGCTTCCTCCCCTCTCCCTCTCTCTGCCTGCCTCTCTGCCTATTTATGATCTCCCTCTGTCAAATAAATAAATAAATAAAATCTTAAAAAAAAAAAAAGTTGACATTGTGAATAGAACAATGTATTAACAGTTGTGGAGACTACACGAATTCAATGACAGGGAGCCAAGCAGGTCATGTTTTATCTAATTTTCACATTGTAACACTTCATTTGCTCAGTTTTCCAAAGCCAGTTCCCTGACCCAATCTATCTAATAGTTTTAGAGATGAATACTGCCTAATCCATGGGAAATATTAGTGAAATTTCTTTTGCTCTCTGTCAAAAAAAAAAAAAAAAGGATTTTGTTTATTCTCCACACATACATTTCGTCACTTTATTTTCATTATTCTGGCTGCTGAGTTAAACTCTAGGATTAAAATGGTGCAGAATCCCTTCCTTAAGATCGCAAATAAACATTGATACTGTAAAACAAAACAGTGCCTAGATGACTGACTGAAGAGTGAGTCACATTTTCATAGCCAGGAAAAGAAGGGTGTTCCGGTTAAGGGCTAAAATGGTAGTTCTACCATTTTTTCCTTGGTTCCGCATTTATTTATTACACACCAATTGTGTTAGGTATTATTCTAAGTGCCTGGACTACAGAACCAAAAAAAAGAAAAAGACAAATATATCTTATATGGATCTTATATTCTAGTGTGAGACGTAATAAATAAGACCAATAAGTAAAGCAGCGTAGATGGTAATAATTGTGGAGGAAAGAAAAAAGCAAGAAAGGGGGTTAGGTATAGGACGATGGCTTAAATTTTAGATCAGGGAACAAGGAGAGCCCTTACTGAGAAATTTGTATTTGAGTAACTACCTGAAGGACATGTTAAGAGCGAAGAGCCATGGAGACACCTGAGGAAACAGCATTTCAGGTAGATTGTTGACACTTAGGACAGTATCATTGATTTTTAACTCCCAAATTCCCATAGAGTTTTCACACAGTGATTCACCAATAAATGTGTTTTGAATGAAAAATAACTCTACACATGGAGGAAGTAAATCTTTCAGAATATCATTAATTTTTTAAAGGTAACCATGTATTTTATTTTATTTATTGAGAGAGAGAGAGAGAGAGAGAGCATGAGCAGTGGGGAGAGGGCGAAGCAGGCTTCCCATGGTGCAGGGACCCTGATGCAGAACTCAATCCCAAGACCCTGGGATCATGACCTGAGCCAAAGGCAGACACTTAATGACTGACCCACCCAAGCTCCCCAGAATATCATTAATTTTTAATCATTTTATTTGTTTTAGCAAATAAATGGTACCCTCCTCAGAATGAAAATGTCCAGTAGAGATTATTCATAGTAGGGAGGAAAAGATAGCCATTTGTAGACCACGGAGATAAGCTGGAAAAAAAAAATGTGATTTGGCAGCACACAGAAAGATATAATCCACATGTTGTTTGAAAGATTAATACAAAAGCTTATCTTTATGTCCTGATCAACCCATCTTATTTCATATATCTCTGCTTTCTAGTCCTTTTATCAAGGCAAATAGGATTTTTTTTTTTTTTTTTTTTGTGGGGGTTTTTTCATATCTATCTATATATATATATATATATATATATATATATATATTTTCTTTAGAAACAGTTTTACCTAGGGACAAACTTTAGGCAATATTCGTTTCTTGTGGATCAGGCAAAGTCTAGCACGTTCACCTCTTGCCCTTTTTCACTCTGGCTCTCTCTTCTCTTCTCTTTTCCTATCTGCCACCTCCTGAGGGCCCACAGGAAAGAATGAGGCACAAACAAGTCAGCCACAAGAGAATGGAGCAGAGAACAAAAGAATGGGAGCAGAGAAAAGACTGTCACACACACACACACACACACACACACACACACAAGAAAAGACTGTCACCCCAAACAACTCCTCAGTTTCATATTTATCAGAAAATGAATAACAACCAACAAAGAAGCCGGAGTAGATTACACACTGACCATGAGTCTTGTAAAAAGGCAAAATATGTCTGGTTACGTAGTACGTGACCTATAGTGAGGAAGCCCAAACTAAAGGATTGTCTGACTAACTGATGATGCTCTGGGGAAGAGGAGATAACAGAAAAATGAAGCAGCATTCTGCTCTGAGGGAGTCGGGTGTTCCCAGCTGCTGGGCTTCAAGGACTTAGAAGGTCCTCTCCCGCAGAGACCTGTTGCCAGTACACGTTTTTCTTAAGGCTGTATCTAAGCATGCTTGGTAACTAATATAATTTCTCATAGGTTATATTTTAAGCAGTACGTTGTTCTGAGGGGCGGTTACACTATTTAACATACTTTCTTTTCCAGTAGCTACCTACCCAGGAACACATTCCTGAGTCTATCAAGTAACCCCTGAAAGTGTCATCAATAATACTTACATAGCTATTTTCCAACAATTGTTGAAATATCACAAGGGCTTACAAAATGTAAGCATGGGGAGCAACTTTTCAAATCATGACAGGAACTGTTCATTCCACTTCTTTTATAAACTGAATGTTACAAGAACCTTTAGAGTTGCATAAAACTTACAAGTCATTTTATTTGCTTTTTACCACATGTAACTTTTTAGGGTAAAACCTATAGTCAGGTTGCTACACTAGAGTATAACTTTGGGAATGTTTCTCCCCTTCTGCATTATTGTAAAAGTCAGTCTCCATCGGGATTGATTTCTTTTTTGGGACTGTCAGAGGAAGAACAATTTATTTTTCTGTTCAAATAATCTGTAATTATATATGCCATAAATATCCCTAAAGACACAAAATAGCTGTATAGCTAGAAAATACAATGTGAGCCTGAATTATATCCACTGCTTTAGCTTAACCATATATTTAAACTAGTTCAATGAACTACAAATTTATTTCTTTGGGGAGCTAAAGAATTTTCTAAAAATATGCCTCAATGAAAATCCAAACCTTATACCCATTGACCCAATATGACTTACTTAGTTGTTGGAGAAGAAAAGTCATTCATGGGGTGCCTGGGTGGCTCAGTGGGTTAAAGCCTCTGCCTTTGGCTCAGGTCATGATCCCAGGGTCCTGGGATTGAGCCCCACATCGGGCTCTCTGCTCATCAGGGAGCCTGCTTCCTCCTCTCTCTCTGCCTGCCTCTCTGCCTACTTGTGATCTCTGCCTGTCAAATAAATAGATAAAATCTTTAAAAAAAAAAAAGAAAGAAAGAAAGAAAGAAAAAGAGAGAAAGAAAAAAAAAAGTCATTCATTATAATTTTTTAATGAGAGAAGACCATAGATTGAAATTGAGAAG
The DNA here is from genome assembly GCF_022355385.1 of Mustela nigripes. Lineage (NCBI taxonomy): Eukaryota > Metazoa > Chordata > Mammalia > Carnivora > Mustelidae > Mustela > Mustela nigripes. The sequence continues at coordinate 29,205,240 of NC_081565.1, forward strand.
GCCATTGCACTGGGAAACTTCCAAGGAGCACCAGGGCATCAATATCACCAGAGCAGAGTGAAGTCTTACACAGAGGCCAAGTAGATAAGGTAAAAGTTTAGTAGACTAGAATTATTTGGGGGAATATCTTCAGAAGACATCATCACTCAATAAGATCAATACACCCAGGTTTTCTTTGAGCATTGAAACAGATTGCTATGTGGTCGATCACCAGATGAATTAATTAGTTTAGGTTTAAAGCCTATTCTGCATGAAAAAAATATAGATTTCTTATGCATTAGTGTCATAGGAAAGACACCAAAACATGAAAGTCATGAGAAAATATACACAGTAAAGATGTGTTATATAAATATCTCTTAGTCATACTCCCTTCAGTGAGTTAAGTTCACGGGGTGAAATAATGGAGAGGATCACCAGTAGTTAATTTTTAACAAATTAAACCGGAATATATTCAATGTTTCAGGTCTTTCATCTAAAAATGGTTCTCAACCAAGCATGACATAGCCCCTCTGGGCACATCTGGCAATGTCTGAAGACTTTTGGTTGTGTCATGGTTGAGAAACTCTGATAAAAGAATGCTATAATTTAGGGGAGCAATCCCCCTCATCATGAATGGTCTCCCCTAGTTTGACACTGTGCTAGATAACATTAATTTGCTCCCCAAATCCATATTTACTCTCTTGACTTTGCTTCCTGCCCCCAGCTTTGTAAATCATCCCTTTTAACTTTCTTCAAATTGTGCAGTTTACATTTGTAATTTGTTTTCTGCCAGGACCCTAACTGATACAGACCTTCTTGAATCCTATAGAAAAGACTTTGGTGCTTAGGGAGAGTTATGAGTAGTGTGTAATGGAGGCAGTGATAATAACTAGAGAAAAAAAAGATGATACTCCAAATGAACCGCTGACACTGTCCTTTAAATCAGACTACACTGTAATCACAGTTGTACCCAGGGACCCCACAGGTCCAGAGATCTGAAGGCAACCCAGTTCCAGCCAAGAGTAATATCTGTTGGAAGTTATGTGGTTCTGTCCAAATAACTCCAATGTGGGATGGGTGGCATTGCACAGGAGAAAAAATAGTTGGACCCTTGAAAGTGTCAATGTCCCTACACAGGCACCAGAACTAGCAAAGTGGTAGCAGAGATGGAATATTGTGTGATACTGACTGAATTGTCTGTGAGCATATTTGAGATAATCCTAAAGTATATTTGAAATAAATTTCTATGCAATTTCCCATCTCCCAACATTCTCTACTTGTTGTTAGAATTTCTGCAATTCTGCTTTCTGCCTAATTTTTTAGGAATCCACGATATTAATTCATTTAATAAATATTTGTTCAGCAGCTTCAATTTGATATGCCAGGCATTGCCTTTGGTACTAATGTCTACCTAAAATTATTCTAGGGTTATTGTCTTGAGGTCACCATGTCCTTTGGGTACCTCATATTATGTTACATCATGGTCCTTCAAGGAGAATATGGTCCAGCCCCTATCAGGCTAGTCTGAGTGGCTGGTTTCCTGGCTGATCTACATTTAAACCTTCTAAAGTTACAGCAACTTTCTAATATATATGACAAGAGTTTTGCCCCTTGTTTTTGTTTCTCTCTATAATTCTTTCCAGCACTTATTTCCTTCAATACAGGGCAATGGAATTCTAAAAGTAAAAATACAAAAGCATTATATTAGATTATGAGAGTCATAAACACACCAATAAGTTAAACTTAATTCATTTTCATAGATGAGTGAATTCTAAAGTAATGATCAACAGGTGAACTCATGTATACTATCCAAAGATTGCACATTACCATTATTTTAATCAATTAGATTTTTAGTGTAGTATTTAGAATTTCAGTGTCTAGAAACACCATTTTTACCTTCATTATGCATTTCTAAATGTTGCACATCTGTTATTCAACTTGTCATTAAATATCTATTAAACATTTACTATATATCAACATAAAGCCAAGTCTTTGGGGTACAAAGATCCTTACCACTACCAAGCTGACAATCTAATAGATGGGAGATACAAATAAATGATTGTTATAAGTGACTATCATATTCAAAGTATTATGGATAAACAACTTAATGGGAGGAGAAACTAGTATTTTGTGAATGGATATTCTGGTTAAAGGGGACAATGCTAGATGCAGATACTCCAGTATTTCTCTGAAATTAATAAACATGCCTACAAATCCCCTGGAGATTGCGTTAAAATGCATACTCTGACTAGTATTTCAGGTAGAGCCTGAGATGCTGCATTTCTAACAAGGCCCCAGGTGATGCCTGAGATGCTGCTCCTCGAATAACACTGATCCTTGAGTAACAAGAGTCTTAATCTTACAACCATACTCTACTTTTGTACAGTGAGGCAGAGTGAGTCTCTGAGAGAGACTCAAATAGATAAATAATCTGCCCAAAACTACATAAACTAAGCTTGGACTGAATTAAATTCTTCATGCTCTAAAACACAGGTTTATTTGCTATACCAAATAAGCAATCTTGGATAGTTGTTGGGAGGAGGCCGTTGAGTAATAAGAGCTTCACAAATGATAGAGCACTCTAATTGATTCTTGAAGGATAGTGTAGATATCCAGGTGGTAAAGGAGGATACAGAGATTTCTAGGCAGCATAGAAAAAATAACAGTAGGTAATTCATAGTCTGTTGTGGCTCTAGTAGTATCTGAAGAGCAGGAGTGGGTAGTCAGAAATTAAACTAGAAAGCTTGATCATAAAATTGGGAGGGATATTTAAGAACACTAAGCAATGGCGTTTTTAACTGAAATAGGTAATTAAAAGCCATTGAATATTTTTTAATAAATGAGTGAGTTTGTTTCTCTAGGAATCTCAATCTGGATGATTTGGGATGTGATGGGTATTAGTCACGGGAGGTCTTAAAAATAATTTCCTTATCCTGTTATAATAGAAGTAGAGTTACCCCGAAAATAAAGATTAAAAACCTGGACATATTAAATGTTCTATTGCCAAGAGGGAAGAACCAAGAGAAGGAGCAGCATTAGATAGAAAGGATAATGGAAATTTGCAGGCCATCAAGTTTTTTGTGGTAGCTTCTGCAGATGAAGCTTATAAGTTAAATGTTGGTTGGAATTTGCTATGCAAATATCCATAATCAACTTGTCATCAGTCCAGCAGCATTACCCCAGCAGAGCATTATACTGGTTGGTTATTAGAACACACACATCTCTTGTTTGCTGAGTAGCAGCTGCATGATCTTGTATTAATCCCTACTTGAAAAGCACAACCACTTCCTCTGAGGCCTTATAATTTCATTTAGACAGAAAATGCATTGCATCAGCCAACTACTCAAGTGTAAAGAATATCTAGAGAGGAGAGATAAAGGAGTCCAGCTTCTGGGTGTGTTTGATGGAAATTGCTAGAAAGCAGCAAGTTTTAGTCTGTTCTTTAAAATTGCAAAAACAACAATGCACTATAAAAATGAGAGATAAGCATAGAGAATAGCTATGTCAAAACCAAGTGTCCCCGCACTTCTGATATTTACCCCAAGAATATATTTTTCTTGTTCTACTATAATTCCTTTAATAATTCTTTTGCAAACAGAACAAGAAAGCAAGCACAGTACAACCTATTTATTCCAAGATTCTAATCAGATAGATTTTCCAATTTGAAACACAAATGAGAACTAGGATAAAAGTAAAGAGACCACAAAGCAATGGAGCTGATTGAAAACTGAAATACATGTATTTTCATCAATAGACCAAAACTCAAACCCTCACTCAACACCTATTTGTTCATATGATTATATGCCATTCTAAAAGTTGTGGTGTTCTAGTTTCCCAAGCAAACCTTGGAGGCAATGAGGTATAGTGGAAAGTGCAAAGGCTTCAGATTCATTTCTTAGCTCATGCATGTCTGGAAAGGTGAATCTAGTATATCCTGCACTGTATATCATCTCTATGTCCTCAGTGTTACTAGTATAGACTGAATCATGTCTGTACAACAATTTAACATTGCATTTGTCATGTAACCTCTACAAGACTTCCTTGCATATAAAATGATGAAAATGTAACCTGACAAAGTTGTCATGTCCACTAAATGAGATTGAAGAGCACCAAACACAACACTTGGCACATGGCACTTATCTTACAGATGTTAGTTCTTGACTCCTTGTGTATTAGAAACAGGAAATTGGAAGGCTAAAGTAAAAGGGCTGTTGGCATTGAGAACAAAGATAGTAAAGAGCCAGTAACTGCAAAGAGACAGTGAGGAATAAGTTGGACAGAATTATTAAATTACAAGACCCACACATTTTAGGAAAAACCTACAGCTAACATCATACTAAATATGAAAGACTGATTGTTTGCCTCTAAAATCAGGAATAGGACATGGCTGTCCACTCCCACTACTTTGTTTCTACCTTTCACTGGAGGTTCTAGCCAGTACAGTAATGTAAGGGAATGAAATAAAAATCCCACCATACTGGAAAGGAAGAGGTAAAACTGACTTCATTGACAGACAATATGATAATTCTTGTAGAAACTCAGATGGAAAAAAGCCAATGAGTTTAGCACAGTTGTGAATACACACATACACACACACACACACATATAGAATATATATAGTGAATATATACATATAACTAATATATATAGTTGTGAATATATATTCATTATATATAAAAAAATTAACAGGGATTCCAATTTATAAAACATAATATTCAAAATAGTGTCAAATTTATAAAACCCTTAGGGATAAATATAACAATCTGACAGAACTGCACATTGAAAAATTACAAACATTTTTGAGAGAAATGAAAAGAGGCCTAAAAAATAGATGTTAAGATGTTAATTCTCCTGAACTGATCTATGAAGTTAGTACAATCCTAATCGAAATACCAGCAGGCTTTTTTTTTTTTTTTGAGAAATTTAAAAGCTGATTTAAAAATTCATATAGAAAAGCAAAAGACCTAAATCTGCCAAAACAAATAGAAAGAGTAGGGGGGAAAGTATAGACTAATACTACTGCTTGATTTCAGGGATTATTATGAAACTGCAATAATCAAGATAATGTGTTATTGTCATCAAGATAGAAGAATAGATCAATCATATAAAACAAAGTCTAGAATTATACTCACACATAGACAATTGTTTTTCAACAGGGTTGCGAAGGCAAGTGAGAAGAGGAAATATAGCCCTTTTTTCAATAAAATATGCTGAAACATATTGCATATTTATGCATATAAATATTGCACATTCCTATCAAAAAAAAAAAAAAACTTTCATCCATACCTCACACCATACACAAAAATCAACTCAAAATGGATCATGGACCTAAGTGTAAGGCTTATAAAAGTTTTAGAAGAAAACAAGTGGGAAAATCTTTGTGACTTGGATAAAGTGAAGATTTTTTTAGATATGACAAGCAAAGCACAATTCAGTCAAAGAAAAAAAAGTGAGAATTGGACCTGAGAATAAAAAGACAAGCCAAGACTAGGAGAATATATATGGAAATCACCTACGTGTTAAAACAATAATATATAAAACATGTTGGATCCTGAAACTCAATAGTAAGAAACAAACCACCTAATAAAAATATTGGCAAAAGATTTCAACATATACCATCAAGGAAAATACACAGATGGCAAATAAGCACATGAAAAGATGCTAAAATTAAAATGAATGGCCATGCCAAGTGTTTGTAATGATATAGAGAAAATAGAACTGCCATATACTGCTGGTTATAATGCAAAGTGATACAAGTGTCTTAAAAAAACTGGTGAGCAGTTAAACATAGATCAACCGTATGATCCAACCATCCCACGTCTAGGTATTTTCCCAAGGGAAATGAAAGCATATGTTTATTAAGAAAAAAAAAAGTCTTCTATATAAATGTTCAAAGTAACCCTATTTAGAATAGCCCAAAACTAGAGACAATTTAAATTTTTTTGTCAAAATACAAGTAGATTTACAAATAGTGACAGTATTCAATGAAATACTATTCATCAATAAAAAGGAATGAACTACTGATATACACAAACATGGCTAAAGAAACCTAATGAAAAGGACACATACTATATGATTCTATTTATATAAAATTCTAGGAAATACAAACTGATCTATAGGAATAGAAAACAATCAGTGGTTTCCTGTGGATCTTTGGAGCATTGGGTGGAGAAGGAGTGAAGATTTTAAGGGACACAAAGACACTTTGTTCTTGGCAATATTTTCATTTTCTTGACTGTGGTAATAGTTTCATGGGTGTGTGAATTTGTCCCAGTTTATCAAATTTTACATTTTAAATACTTGTGATGACTTTGACAACTACACAGATACACAATTAAGATAACACAATTAAGTAACGCTGCTTTAAAACAATGAGGATGGGAATCAAGAGTTACAGAAGGGAGGAAGGCAGACTACAGTTTTAAATAACGTGTTCAGAACAGCCCCATTAAGGTGAGATTTGCAAAGGCTTCAAAGGGGAAAAAGTTAGCCACACTGTTGGGGCACAGCTAGGTAAAAGCCCTGGGGTGAGGGTGTTCCTGGAGCCCAGTAAAGAGGGACTAGTATAGTAGATTAAATCAGAGAGGTCCCAACTCATGTGGAGTCTTGCAGGGCATTTTAAAGATTATAGCTTTTACTAGAAGTAAAATGGGTAGCTATTACAGGTTTTTAATGCAGAAGAGCAACATGATCTATTTAAGTTTTAAAAGGATTTCTCTGAGTTAAAGATAACCCTTTAGGGGACAGAAGTGGAAGAAGAGATAGCCTCATAGGAGGCTATTACAATAATTCAGGCAAAAGATGGTGGTAGCTTGAAACAGAATGGTAATAGTGGGGGAGGTAAGCGCTGGTCAACTTCTGGATGCTTTAAAGATAGAGCCAGTTGTCTTTCCTGGTGGTTTGGAAGTGGACTATGAGACGGAGAGAGGCAGAGAGAGGATGTTTTTTGAGTCAGCTGTAAGTCCTATTCTTTTCTGGTCACTCAACTCTGGAAGCTTTTAATTTTGTTCATATTCCTTTCAGTGTAATATCATGATCGAAACAAAGACTAATCAGCAAAGAGGGATCCTCTTCTATTGCTCATGCCCTGTGAATTCAGTCTAATTTGTTGAGTGTTGTATCTTCACTTGGTTGGCTTAAAATGAAATTTCAGACAAAAGACTGCATCTGCTCATCTGCTTTCGTCAAAAATATTTTCTCCAGTTTTACTGACCATTTTTTTTTTCAATTTGAGAGAGAGAGAGAGAGAGAGCTAGAGAGCATGAGTCAGGGGAGGGACAGAGAGGGAGAGAGAATCTCAAGTGGGCTTTATTCTGGGCGCCATGCAGGCTTGATCTCACAACCCTGAGATCATGATCTAAGGGGAAACCAAGAGTCACTTAACTGACTGAGCCACTCAGGCGCCCCTGCTGTCACCTTTTGAATGGATTCCATTTATTTGACATATCTTAAAACATGTATTTAAATCATCAAAACTAAGCCTGTTATATAGCTTCCATATATATATATTATAAATCAGCAGTTCTTTTCGGATCTTTGCCCATTTAAAAAGTGCATTCCAGTTTGTTAAGAAACCTAGCTTTATGGTAATATAGTTTAAATATGAGTTGGGCAAGAAAATATGTGTAGAAAAAGGAGATACAATTATGAAGTGGTCTATAACTCAATGTTTTCTTTATTGTCTTAATTATGAGGAAGTATTAATGATTTTCCTTTAACTTAGGGACCCTAGTATGTTTATTCTTTCATCACTTCCTTTTAATTGATGTCCTCTAGGGGGATGGTTTTACTTATTGTTTTCTTTTAGAAATGCTTTTTTCTCACTCTTCTTTTGTTATTGACTTTAAATTCCTTTCTAAAGCAGGTGGAATTAAGTGACTCTTAATCTCACAAAACAAACTGAGGGTTGCTGGGGGGAGGGGTTTGGGAGAAGGGGGTGGGATTATGGACATTGAGGAGGGTATGTGCTTTGGTGAGTGCTGTGAAGTGTGTAAACCTGGTGATTCACATACCTGTACCCCTGGGGATAAAAATACATGTTTATAAGAAGCAATAAAAGGAGATAATTGAAAATTTTTTAAAAAAAGTAATAAAACAGAACTCTTCAAACAACAGCAACTAAAAAAGACACAAAACACACAAAAAAATTTACTAAAACTACAGATATATAGAGGAGATTAAACACCCTTACAATATGCTTTTACTATGGCCAGTGAATTGTCAAAGATACTTAAAGCCACATTATTTACTAAAGGTGACCAAAATAGCTCATAGGATGTTCTGCCTGGGTAAACAGTATTTTTAAAGATATAGAAACTGAAGTTTTCTGTTATTTGTTACTACTTTTTGGCAGAATAAAGCTATATCATCTTTCATTTCTATTCCATTATTAAATGTATAGGGAACAGTTTCACAGTGACAGTTATTTTTGGAAAAGTCTTATTCATGGAAAGATCAAGGAGATCATCCAGTTTTTCTAAAAATAATTATTAGCACCTAGTTAGTATTAAAGCAATGATTTCAAAAGTTATTGTACTTAGAAAATATATGTTTATAAAAAAAAATTAAAAAATTCAAAGGCAAAAAAAAAAAGTTATTGTACTTAGGAACCCTTTCATTATTTTCTTTCCCACAGGCTAGACATTTATTAAGATTACTAGTCAACAGAACTTCTTTCTAATCAACATGAAAAAGCCAGTGTTGATACACTGAGATGGTACAAGCACAGTAAAACTCAGAAAAACCTGACATTTTTGTCAGCCTGCCTTTTTATTGTATGCAATGTCACATTTAGGTTTTGCAGTTGTTAATAGCAACACAGACACCTCCACTGGGCACACACACATATACATACACACACGCATACACACATATACGTTCACTGCTTTGCAGACCCTTAAGGTACCCTGGCCAAATCTTCTTGACTCATCAGATTTCAACACAGCTGAGGCAAAAAGTCCTTGCACATCTCCAGCATTCCACTTCATGAGCAACTCACAGTGTCCCACTGCTTATCTGCCTTGGATTTTCTCCAGAGTCATCAAAGCCACTTAATTCTTCTGTAGTCATGGCCCAGGGGGTGGGCATTTATTTCCTCCCAGGGCAAGAAGCAACCAGCAAAGGATCAAACTGAGTGGCTACTTTCTCGGCCTCTCTATTTTTGTCTGGGATCATTTAGAGGCAAATTCTGTATGATATCTCAGTGGATCTCCAGAGGGGCTGAATCCCAGGATCAATTCTAGGGATAATCAGCTCAATATCACATTTATTTGGCTTTTTCCACTTCTTGACTCACTTTTCCTACCTTTGGTTTCACTCCTGGGAATCACCTCCCAAACAGATCACACCCAACTCATTTCAAGCTCTGATTTTAAGACAACCCAAATTAGGACAGCCACCTTTGTATCTTCTAAGGATTTAAGGAATTCATTACGGGAACATATATTTAGGTCACTAGTATTTTTAATACAAACTATATATTGCATACTTATAAATATTTTATATCACTTAACTCACATAGCAAATCTGAGAGATTTTTTTTTTCTTTTGTGGATAGATTAAGGAAAATATCTACTGCTTCAGTGTTAATTAGGACTGAATATTAAACCCAGATCTATGTGGTTCCAAAAAGATGTTCTTTCTACCATATTGAGCCTTAAATTATATTTTCAGCAATGTATGTTTCTTTCTCCTCAAGAAATTTTAGTAACAATTCTTGTGGAGATGGATGGCCAATAAAGTTTGTCTATAATAATCATCAAAGATTTTCAGTGCCTGACAGCACCTCTCAGGTTACATTTCAAAGGAAAAAGTTGAGGGAGCTCTTCTGGTGCTTTGGGTTTTTGCCCAGCTGTTACTGCTTGTTCTCTGGCTTAATTCCAAGTAACAAAACTTCAGTATATAATTTCCCTTAAAACTGACTTAAAACATCTATTGTTCTGTTCTTCACATCCTAGTGTATCAGAACTAGAATCAGTTAAGCATTCTGAAATAGATTAAGGCATAAGATCTTGGCATGTTGTATATCAACAACCATGGGCTCCATCTTCATTAATGCAATAAGAATTTGCAAGTGGGTTCAGTGCTTTACATCAGTGGTTTGATGAAATAGAATGAGCCTGGTCTATCAGGTTGAATTAGTTTAAATGTAAGTGATTGAAAAATCCCAAGTAGGAATAGCCAAAGTACGGTAGAGGTTTATTCTTCTCCAAGTGCTCTGAGCACGATAGGGTGGTTCCTTGTTGTTGCCGTGACCACCACGGGTGCCCCACCATCTTCGGCGTGACGCTTACATCATGAATGTGAACGTTATTTATTTAAACTGTAGCCATAATACCCATTTTTTTAGCCAGTAGGAATAAAGAAAGGCAGAAGGAGGAGATGGCACTTCTTGTAAACTTTCCTACAGGGCAGCTGCACATGACACTTGTCGACATCCCCCACACCAGACCTTAGTCGCCCAATCAGCTGGAAAATGTACTCTTTACATCGCGGAGCCACGTGCGGAACTAAAGCCCAAGGTTACCTTACTAAGAAAAAAGGGGGAAATGGATATCCAGAGGAAACGACCATCTGACATACATGGCTTTTGAAGTCAGACACTATGCGGTCAATATGCCATTTATGAGTTGAAATGGTCAATTTTTAATCCTTTGGAGCCAAATGGGGGCTTTAGGGGCACCTGGGTAGCTCAGTCGGTTACGTGGTAGCCATCGGCTCAGGTCATGATCCCAGGGTCCTGGGATAGAGCCCTGCATCAGGCTCCCTGCTCGGTGGAGAGCCTGCTTCTCTGCTTCTCTGCCTGTTGCTCCCCTACTTGTGCTCTCCCTCTCTGTGTCAAATAAATTTTATATGTATACATATATATATGTATGTATATATAGTTTCCATAAGGATTAAATAAGATAGTGCATGCAGAATACCTTTCATTGTATATAACATGTAATTAGCATTAAAGAAAGAAAACAGAGAGGTGTTAAACATATACTCTTCATATCAATCCTTCTTTCCATACATTCCTTGGGTTTTTTAGTTTAAATATTTTAGGTGTTGATTAGGAGTTTAAATTTGTAATTTGCTATTAAAATAGTTTCGGTGTCAGAGAGGGAAATTAAAAAGTAAAAGACTGTTGTTATTATTATATATATAGTAAAATCCCAATTTATTTATCACTTTCACCTAAAGCCCAATTCATTATTCATGTATCATTAAGTCAAAAATAAATATAATGGACTTCAAAATTAGGAAATTATAAATACTATCTTCTTTACCTTTACTACACAAAAACTGTTAGTATTATAATAATCCTCAAATATTATAAATAAATCAACTTAGGTACAGGCAGATTTGCAATCTTGCCTGAAGTCACACAGTATGCATGGCTAGTTGAACAAGGAGTATAGCAAGTGATATTCACCTGAGGATGTCACTTAGTAGATGTAAAGCACTATTTCCACTCTCAAGTTCATGGCTGGCCCGCTCTACCTGCATGTCATGAGCCTTTTCACCCAACCTCACTTTATTTACAATAATGGTCCATATGAGGAAACGGGGTTGAGGTATGAGAGTGTGTAAAGAGACATGAGAAAACCAATTTCATTTTAGGAATAGACTTCTTTCTGACAAAAAAAAATATAATGAATTTAAATTGATAGGCTCACTGTGACAAAATGTTTCACCATATGTCTTGGTTAAGTTGACTTCTTCAGACCTAGGTTGAGGTTGGACTAAAAAGAAAGTCCTTTGCTTTATTTGGTATCTAACAGTGTGAGAGAAATGATACAATTACATATATCTTTTTGTCTTAAAGCATAAGAGTTTGCTTTAATAGACTTCAGATCATAAATATGAAATAAAATAATATTAAATATAAATATCATGCACAGAGTAGAAAATCCCATACACTATAATTTATTAAAAATATCATTTTACTTTTCTCCCAATCATCTTGATGCTTATAATCCCTTTTAATGAAAAGATGACAACCATTTTTCTTGTAATGAGGGATAAGAGTTGGCACAGCAGAAATTCAAAGAGACAAAAATAGTAAATAGCTTTTAACATCCAAAATAAAACAATACACAGAGAGCACCAGAGGTATAGACTTTCCTAAATTTCATATACTTCTGTATATAAAGAAATCAAGGAAGACTAAAATCATAGTGATCCATTCATAGTAAAGAAACCTTGGTCATGAGGTTGGCTATTTTAATATAGGAGACTGTACTATAGAAGAAAGCCAAATCCAAGTTCATTTCTTTCAGTTCCAAAAAGGGCACAGGAAGAAAGATGAAGAGGCCAGGAGTCCACATACTCACTAGCTACACTCTCTTAAATCCTCTTTAGTTCCCTATCTGACATCAAAACAGTTATACCAACTATTTTTTGTATTGTGTTTGCATAATCTTTTTACATACTTATATTTTCAAACTTTTTATGTGATTTTATACATCTTGTTATGAGCAACATGTAGTGCTTTTTGTGTTTTGGGGGGAAGAAAAGATTTTATTTATGTATTTACTTGAGAGAGAGACCACAAGGTAGGGGAGAGGGAGAGGGACAAGCAGACTCCCTACTGAGCATGGAGCCCAATGCAGGACTCCAACCCAGGACCCAAAGAGCATGACCTGAGCCACCCAGGTACCCCACAACATACAATTTTTTTTTAACTCAGTTTTTAAATGAGCATATATTCATTTAATTTGCTGATAAAGATGTAACTAATGTACTTGAAATGTTCAACCATCTTTCTATTTGTCCCTCTTTCTTTTGTTATCTTTTTCTTATTTTATACTATTTATCAATTACATTTTTAAAATTAACACCACTATTAATTCTACTATAAATATGACTGAATAATGATGTTAAAATAGCTTATATTTGAATGTGACCCGTGAATCAAAGAGGAATTTTTGACTTATAATAAATGTTTTTCTCATGCCTTTTATATTTTTATTTTAGCATATGAACAAATATTATACTCTCATATGAAGAATCCATAATTTTTTTACACTAGTAGCAAAGAAACAGTATTTTATTTCCCAATAAGGAGTATATGTCTATAAGATGAAATGCCAGCTTCAAGCTAAATACTTGCAAGGAACACATTTATTTACAACGAGCTTTTCATGTTAATGCATAGATATCCTTCTTTCCAGATGACTAGAAAAAAAAAATACATTAGACTTTCACTAAAAGGCCAATGGGAATAGAAGAATTTTTTCAATAGTTTAGGTGATTAAGCCATAGAAATAATGCAAGCCATACACAGCAGAGGTCTTCAGAGTTTGTGATTTTGAGTGCTTACCAGGTGCCAAACATTTAAGATGCATTATCAAAGTAATCATTATTACAATCTAATAAGGTAGATAATATTTTGACTCATTTTAGAGACCAGAAAATTGGAGGGAAATGTTAATCAACTCAGTTGCCACAGAACCAGGTAAGGTACAGAGCCAGGTTTTGACCCAGGATTTTCTGACTATAGGGTCAATGTTATTAATAATTTATTCTGTAATTGTTTTGAGAACATCTAACCAAAGGCCAGGCAATTTTTATGACACTAGGATGCAATAGTAAATAATTCAGATGTAGCTCTTGACCATTATATTCTAATAATGAAAGTAGACATTGGTTAGTAGAGACAGATAACTCAAAAACAGCTTGCATGCCTCTGGCTTGAGCAATATTGTTGACGGCCTGGTGTAGACTAAATGCTCAGATTTAGATATGTTGAATTTGAAGTGCTTTCACAATGTCAAAGTAAAATTTTCAAGTAGGAAATTATATATATTGGTCACAAACTCAGTAGATAGCTCCACATATACAGATTTTGACATTTCCTGATTAATAATTAAAACTGTTTCACAAATGGAAAATTAAAAATGCAATTGGAGTACCTGTACCAGGGCGAAACAAGAAATTCTGTCAATAACACATAGACCACAAAGTGTCATAAAATTACAAAGTCAGCCAACAAGACATAGCCAGAGGTAAGGGACCTCAAGAATAAATACAGAGCTCACAGCTTAGCTGTGTACAGCAGGTTTGGGGGCATTCATCACAGATGCTCACACAACAGACTTCAAATTGGCAGGGCTCCAATTTTCCTTACTGACCTCTACATAGTACCTGCTAAAAGCACCACAGTTCAATACCACGTTTTGATACCGGCGGAAATTGGCTATCAGCAGCATTTTCACTTGTTGAATAATACTTGGGTATAGAACAAGAAACCTATTTTGAACAATGCATGCATCTCCGAACTGGAAAAAAGGATGATCACAAAGAAAGTAGAAAATATCATTTTTATTTTATTATAGTCTTGCTTAATGTCAGAGGCTAATTTGATAAGTCTTATTTTGTGTTAAGATTGTACGAACCTCCTTTAAAATACAGACCCTGAAGCCTATGGGAAAGAATGGGTTTGCTCATTAGAACAGAGAGGACTAGAACATAGAAACAACCGCCCCTGTTTACCTTTATGTCCAGTGTTCACTACATTAAAAAAAACACCTCTTTTAACTGGTCTTTTTAAAATGTGAAGTCAACACAGCACAATAGCATAGTGAAACTTGAAATTAAACTTAAATAATTTTCATACACTCCCCTATTGACTCACATCCTCATCTGCCTTCCTGGAGATAGTAAAATTACAATACAGGCAATTATTTTTCAAGAATTTATAAACTGTTGCTTGGAAATTTTACCAATTGCATTTAATCCTAAGAAGTTAATTTTTTAAAATATTTTAAACTTTTTTCTCATTATTTTGCATCATCTTTCTTCTCTTGTTTAAATTTTCTTCTTTCAGCACTACTTCTCTATGCTTATTTACTCATTAGCAAAAAAAAAAAAAAAAAATGGGTTTTCCAACCAAAGAAGGATCTCATTATTTTTGTCTTTCCTGGGCTATATTTGACTATATTTGCATTTCTGTGTGTTTTAGTTGTTTACATATCAGTAAAGTTTGTAGTACATTACATTGGACTAAGAGTCAGGGTTCCAAGTTATAGTAACTGCAAAATAGTAGATAGTGCTTTAGAAAGTTTGTGGATATAGATTTCACTACTAAATCTCCTTACTATGTGACCTTGGAACAATTATTTATTACTCCTGAATCTGGTGAAAATATCTACCTTTTATATAGAGTGTTTGAGATAGAGTAGGCTATCAAAAACATCAGAAAATTCCCCCCTTCCAACTTAAGCTCTGTAACAAATAGGGCATTTTTTTCCATCCATAAAATATTGGGGTCATGTCACTAAGACATGACAAATTACATTGATGAATGCACCCATTCCCCCAACAGAGAAATTCTATAAAAATTATGTAATTCATTGTTAATACAAAGCTAACCTTGAAGTAAAGGAAATCATCAAATAAAAATGACCAGAAAGCTAGAATTAGAAAGTGGGAGCTGATACTACAGAACATTTTATTTGACCTTAAGTCAATGAAATTACAAATCAAGGACAAAAAAAAATGGGAAAAAGTAACTCTTACATTTGGAAAAACAGGCAAAAACACACATATGTACACACAGACATAGCCCTAAATAATTTAAATATCAGAAGAGAAATTATAATGGAAACGTAATGATGTTTAGAATTAAATAATAATATAACCAACACATATCATAACTTGAGGATGCAAATAAAATGGCAAGTTAAAGAGAAACCAATAATTGTGAGTTCAATATTAGAAACAAATATTAGAAAGAAATGAATAGTTCAGTTAGAAAGTTAGAAAAATAACAACATGAAAGCCCCGCAAGGAAAAAGAAGGTAGAGAACAATAAAGATGATAGCAGCAACTAATGAAACAGAAAACAAAGGAAAAATAGAAAATTGTTTTAAAATATCAAATAAAATAGATAAATATTAGATTAAGCAGAAATAGAGATGCCACAATTAGAGAGAGCGAGCTTAACTCTAAAGATAGTAGGTAATTACAGTAAACTATAATCTAGTAAGTTTGAAATCAGTTATAATAGATAATTTTACATAAAATTCTAATTGCCTAAAAGAAATAAGAAATATGAATTAACCTATAATGATTAAAGTGTTTTAAAGAGAAGTAAAAAATCTTCTCTCATTAAAAGCACCTACTCCAGGGAGCCTGGGTGGCTCAGTTGGTTGAGCAACTCCAGGTCAGGATCCTGGAGTCCTGGGATCGAGTCCTACATCGGGCTCCCTGCTTAGTGGGGAGTCTGCTTCTCCCTCTTACCCTCCTCTCTCTCTCTCTCTCTCTCATTCTCTCTCTCTCTCTCTCTCTCTCTCTTTCTCCCCCCCAGCCTCATTCTCTCTCAAATAAATAGTCTTTTTTTTAAAAAAAAGCACCTATCCCACTATCTTAGACATAAATTTTCCCCAAATCTCCAAGTGACAGATGACTATTAGTTATTCTAAATATTCCAAAGGATATAAAGAAGAATGTGCCTAAACTGATTTTATGAGGGTAGTGTTGCCTTGATTCCATAACCAAATGAGACAATTCAAAATGAACATAAATGAATCTCATTTCTGAATGCTTACAATATTAACAATTCAGAAACATTTTTTTAATAATTTTTTATTTTTTATAAACATATATTTTTATCCCCAGGGGTACAGGTCTGTGAATCGCCAGGTTTACACACTTCACAGCACTCACCAAAGCACATACCCTCCCCAATGTCCATAATCCCACCCCCTTCTCCCAAACCCCCTCCCCCCAGCAACCCTCAGTTTGTTTTGTGAGATTAAGAGTCACTTATGTTTTGTCTCCCTCCCAATCCCATCTTCTTTCATTTATTCTTCTCGTACCCACTTAAGCCCCCATGTTGCATCACCACTTCCTCATATCAGGGAGATCATATGATAGTTGTCTTTCTCCGCTTGACTTTATTATAACCAAATATGGGTTGTCACAAGAATCAAGGAAAATTCTGACATTATAATTTGCATTAATGTTTTCAATGAACTGATAGGGTTAAGAAGAAACTATATATTTTTGCCCCAATAGATGCAGGAAATCCCAGCACAGCATCTCCTGGTGAAGAATAAAAGTGAACAAAAAAATAACAAGTATAAATAGGATCAACAAAGGCACAGGTAATTTCTAGAGAAGGAAGAATCACATTTGAAGAGTATTAAAAATAAAGATTTCATAAATACTAATGCAGCCTGGATTCTAAAAGCAATTAAGTAATATGCTAACTTTTATACAAATATCAGATTATTATGTTGTACACCTGGAACTAATATAATGTTAAATGTCAATTATATCTCAATTTTTTGAAAGGGGGACAGTTATATATATGCCTCTTCATTTCTTTGTATTTAACTAAAAGACACATATAAAGGATTAAAAACTTAAAACAGTCACCTGTGGGGATGAATGAGGAAAGGGTAGAGAATAAGGAATAAGGCTGAGAATGATCTCACCCTTATCTTATACACTTATCTTGTATATAGTTTTGACTTTTGAAAACATGTTTACAAATTTTAAAAACTAAGTCAAAATAATTAAATGAACAAATCCAAAATATTTTAGAATACAAATACAAATAAATAAGCTTATTGTCAAATTGATAACAACACAATGTAGTAAATTACTAAGCAGGCTACCACAACATAGTAACATACACATATTTACTCTGGCAATAGACCCTAATTTGGAATATATTCTGATAATAAAAATAACTCAAAGAGTCCTTAGACTTTAATGAAAAGTTTGTTATGGGTAATGGCATTGGTATAGTAATTTTGTATCTGGTTTATCAGTATCATAGTATTGAGCAAATGAGTAAAAGTATTGATAAAGTTGGGAGCCTGGATTTTCACTGAGGGAGAATGAGTTATCAGTAAAAAATGTAAGATGAGGAAAAATCAATGAATTCAATTAGAGGTATTGTAAATTCATGAATATATTTGTATTTCTATATACATTTTTGTTTTTCCACTGAAAGGAGGTCTAGAAACATTGATATCCAAGTAGCACTCTTTCCTACTAAAGAATTCCTCTGTGCCAGGAAAAGTGTGATGCCAATTTGGTATACAGTTCCAGAAAATAAGGAAGAGTCTAAAGCCCAGTTGGGATTACATTGAAATAAAACAGAACCAAGCTTTAAGGGGCTTGTGATGGTCTATTCTACTTGGGTATCTTTATCTTACTCTGGGGCCTGAAAGAAAAAGATATGACTAAATAAAGAAATTCATCAAACCATCCAAATTTCCTCCATTCTTCATTCTTTCTCTGAATATCTAAATAAGTGTTATGAGTAATATATAGTCATCATTTTTCAGACTTCTTCCTGACTACTAGAGACTGTTAATACTCACCTCACTTAATGAAAATACTCGATGTCAGTGTGTCAGTGTTTCTGAACAATGGAGACATTCCTAAGATGGTTCTATTATTCAAAACTGAAGCATTCTACATGGAAGGGCGGAACTGTCAGCTCATTATTTCAAGGTTTATTCTTCCTGATATGCTTCATTCTACTTACCATATTTTGAGGATAATGCAATTTACGCCATAAATGTTTATTTTGTGCTTCCCAGGTATATAATACTAGATTACATGTGTTATGAACATCCAGATGACATATAAAATCTGCCCTTAATTTATCTGCAATCTAGAAGAAGATAAAAGACACTGAAATTACCTAAACAAAAAGAAAACAATCTCAATTTTGATAGAACACTGTAAAAAAAAATCCATAGGAAAGGGGAGTCAAAACTGTGATGATAATAACTTAAAAATAACATTTTGAAAAATATTGAACTGGTATAACAAATGGTACTTTATCTCAATGAGGGTTTAACATTTTGCACAGTATACACCTATTCTTCTTCTGAAAGTATGATTTCAAACAGTGTATCTAATACAGTTAAAGCAGAAAATAAATGCACACTCAAACTGGGTATATGAGAAAAGTTTTAAAAAATCAATTACATATACGTGAGTAATTTAAGAAAAGCAGCAGACAATGTTCAGTGTATCATCACCATATTTTCCCCTAAGTTGAATTTACTGTCCTTTTTTCAAACAGAATTTTGTGTTCTCAAAAGAGAAGGCACAAAAATTCTCATCAGCTACTCTGTTATTGTGAGATCATTTTAATTTCACCAGATTCCCATCTGAAACCAAAAATATTAGCTGTCAGCAATGCTCTTTATATAAGGTAATGCAGGAAAAGTATGTAGATGGAAGAAACCTAATTGGCATAAAACAAATTTTTTTTAGCCACTGCTTCTGTACCTGATGGTGAAGGTGACATTAATCACAACTACATACTTCTATTACCCATTCCAAATAATTGTTCATCTCTCCCAGTACTTCACTCTGGTTTTCCACTTATAAGGGCAACTCAGCAAGAGAATACTAAAAGATGTCTCAGTGAATCCTCTGTATGTTAAAAACAGTCCTTCTTGCCCCCATTGTATATTAGAAACCACATTTCCCTTTGGTAGTTGGAATGGAATCAATCACACGGACTCCTTTTACCATTGGTTCCAAAGAATGAGGAGCCCAAAATTCCAGGTGGTATTCTCAGCTTCTAGTTAAGTAGAACCATGACTGTCCACTGGTTCCTCCTTTGGAGATAAGAACCATTATACTGACCAATATCAAAAGATGTTGAGGCAAGTAGCAAAAACCTTGAAGTGGGTTATGAAGTACTTAGTTTAGAGTGGCCACACATATTTGCACCACCTGGTTTCCAAATTGTGTATTCTAACTATGAGGTAATTGGTCACTGTTTCTAAGACATTAAGATAGCATCCATATCTCTCATGGTATTATCTCCCAACTGATGTTGTAACTAAACCTAAACAACCCATTCCACTCTAATATCAATCAAATATCTTCTTATTAGTGGAACTCAGAGTAAGACTAATGAATTCTATGATTGTGAGCCACTTCCATAATCCCAGAGTATGCCCTTAGTTAGAGTCATTTGTTGTATGAGATACCATGTCAATGGAGAACACATTCTATAAAGTCCTAAATATGGTGCTGGCAAAGAACTTTATGTTTAGATAGCTAATATATACTAGCTATCTAGTTACAGAATAGAAGTTTCTATTCTATGTAACATCACCATCCTTTCCATGATGGACAGTGTCTAATATAATTTTCATTTATGGGGGAATTCACTGGCATCCAAAGGAAACACTGACATGTTGTAAATTTAGCCTTAGCCTCTGTTGATGGAAATTTGCACACTCAGTAGTAATAGCAGCCAAAACTGCTTTAGTTTCTACCTCTCGAAACAGATACTGATAAAATGGTTGTAATGCCAGTAGTTTACTTAGGAGATGCAGGAAGAAACAAGCAGCAGAATAGTGACATGATCGAGGGGAAAAAAAGAAAGCCAATGAGGGCTGAGTTATTCAGCCAGTTACCACAACGAGCAAATGAGACTTTACTTAAGAGGAAACTGAGAAAAAGTGTAAAACACTGATCTCGAAACCAATCAATTTCATATATGGGAACTGAGGTAATTTCATTTCACAATGAAATGCAGAAACACACTCCAGTACAGGCAAACTGTATGGTCCAATGAATTAGTAAGACATATTTAATGATAATTAGGATGACTCGAATTGTTATTTGGTGTCCAACGACCATGAATTCAATCTTTAGTGGTCTCATCCACAGAAGCTGATTTCAAATGGAGAATACGTTGTCCTCAGAAAATGTCATGACTTACTCCAAAACCCTAGGGAGCTTGCTACTGATTGCCAGAGGCTCCATACAGCATCTCTGTTTGCCACAGACCTTTCCAATGTATTTGGGTGTGCTGAGACATAAGGACCCAAATGAGAGGAGAGCTTGTAGCACAGCCTGGACCTGATGTCATATTTTTCTTGCTCTGGCCCCACACAAAACTGGCAGCCTGAAGGCACATTTTGGCAAAAGCCAGAAGAGCCTACAGAGCTGGTAAGACAACAGTCACAGTGTGGGGAAAGCAACCCAGCCAATCTCAGGGGATTTAGGACATTCATGTGATACTCAAATAGCAAATTCTGCTAATCAACAGATGAGAACAGATGCTCTACTACTTTCTTTTGTAACAAAAAGTAAATTAAATTAAAATTAACTTACAATTAAAAATTCTTCAGCCAGCCTTCCAGGAAGAGTTACAAGAGTTAAGTTTTTTTTTTAATTAAAATTAAATAGCACCACTACCAACAATAGAACTGCTCTTTGGAGGCATTGCAGTGGAGAACAACCATCTAAGATCTGAAGACCCAATGATCCAATATTCACAGAGGGGTGAAGCAAGGAGGAAATACCTTGAGGTAGTGAGGGTGACCTTCTCCATCAGTTTGCCCTTGGGTCATATACCGACGAGAGACAATGGCATAGAGACCAAAGAGAAAGAAAAGCATGTGAGATTGTGGCTGTCTTGTGTGGCCAAGGAAATGAAAAGTAGAGCTGAATCACCCTAAGGAGGATGGCCCTTGTTACATCATGATCGATGAAGATAATAACTTTGTGAAGCAAAAATTCTTTGCTCTATCAGTCAGGAATCAATGTATAAATTCTGTGGTTACTAACTGTGTTTGTGTCTGTGTGTTTATTGATTTATCATATATTTTGAGAATGGAGAGATAACCGCAGTCAGACAAGGACCACACCATCCTGGGAGGCACAACTAGAACTCAAACTGTTGATCCTGTGACCTCCATGAAGTCCTGCTTTGACTCATGAAGCATGGAGGACTTCGGGATCTCTAATAATAGTATTATGAGTTAACATCAAATAATCTCCAGAAGATCTAGTTGTCTCTCTTTTCCCAGTATAAAGTCACCCTTGTAAATTGCTACAGGACACTTTTAGGAAGGTTCATACTTATTTAAAGGAAATTGTTGACCCAAGGATCTTAAGATATAAAGGTTTTTATTTTATTCTTTATCTTTAAAATTATCACATAATTAAATTTACTCTTTATGTACAGTTCTATAAACTTTAATATATTCATAGATTCATGTAACTATCACTACAATCAGGATACAGAACAATTCCAAAAACCAAAAAGCTCTCATACTATCCCTTTGTAGTCGCAGCAGTTTCCCAACCCTGGCAACCACCAATCTGTCCTCTGTTACTATAATTCTGTCTTTTCCAGAATGTTACATAAATGGAATCATATAGCATGTACCTCTTCGAGACTGGTTTCTTTCATGTAGCTTAATGTGTTCGAGATTCACCCAAATTGTTTTATGTTTCAATATTTCATTTCTTTTTATTGCCAAGTAGTATCATAATGGTGTGCCACAGCTTATCATTCACCTGTTGACATACATTAAAATTGTTTCCAGTTTTGAAAATTACTAATGGAGCTGTTTACATTTGTGTATGGATTTTTTGTGTGAACATGTTTTTATTTCTCTAGAGTAAATATTTAGGAGTAAGGTTTCTAAGACATATGCTTAGTATATGTTTAGTTTTATGAAAATGCCAAATTGCTTTCTAGAGTAGCAGTACCATTTACATATTCACCAACAATGCATGAGACGTACGTTTGCTCTACAAACTTGCTAACACTTGGCGTTGTTGGTAATTTTAATTTTAGCCACTTTAACAGATGTATCTCATCATGGCATGGTTTTAATTTGCATTTCCCTAAAGACCAATAATTGTGAAATCTCTCATGTAATAAGTTGCCATCCAGATAGCCTCCTTTGGTGAAGTGTCTTAGACTTTATCCAATTTTTTTTTTTTTTTTTAGATTCAATGATTTTTTTTTTTCTTTCTGTTGAATTTCTTTAGATTATTTTGTTTTATCTCAGATTTAGATTTTCTTTTAGATTTTCTATGTATGCATAGCATAATGGTAATTTGTAGTAAGATAAATTCGTGACATTGATGGTCCTAACATGAGATCACAAGAAAACAACCAAGGAAAGAGAAAACTTCAGTTGCTGCAGTGAACATAGAGTTCATGTGTTAAAGGTACTTAAATAGGTCCTAAGGACAAGATACAAAGCAAATACTCTATTTTTTCTCAGAAGTAGCTAGCCTATTGTAAGAAAATATAGAAAAATGCATCCTATGAGCTCGAATTTGGCCAGGGAAAGAAACATTCTAAGTAAGTTGTAGAATATGTTCCTTGGTTTCAGGGTTAGTCAGAAAAAAACTGATGCTTTGGCCAAAAGCTTACATTTGTTAGATAGGTGTGACAAAAGAAATAGTTTTGGAAATATGGGAGTTGCGAAAAGATCTTTTAACTCTTTACATAGAAAATTAGTAACTGATTGTTTCAAGTTTTAAATCTGTAATCCCAATATAACTGTGAATATCTAAACATTAGTTCTGTAATACCTAGCTATTGATATCTTTCTCATCATTTCTTTCCAAACCATTCCTAAAGGACTCTAGAACACTGTGTATTTTCCCAGGTTAAATATTATTTGGTTTCTAAAACCATCTCTCATTTCTTAAAGGGTCGACTAGCAGAGCATCTTCCACACCCAAGTTTGTTTTCGTCCTTCATCAGTTTTAAAGTCAAGATGTAAAGTGGATAAAGTGATTTATCATTGTTGTCAGTCTGTCTCTTTTCATCTGTGAAAAAGAACTTTCATCATAAAGGAAAATTTATGGCCTTATGTTGGTTTTACAAGATCATCTTTGTTTCATGAACTGTTTTATAATTACCCAGATAAACTCTACATCTGATTCTTTAAACAGAAACTACTACTTTGTTTTATTTTGAAGAATAAATTAAATCTCTGGGGAATATACATTAAAGCATAGGGATTTCTCTAGTTTATTACAAAATAAATCAACCCAAATAGTACAAGGAGTTATTAAAAAGAACAGTTAAAAAAGTGAAGTGTAATCCTGGAGATTAAGACCACTGCAAAAATTATAAACTTTTTTTGTAGAAAAACAAAAGAGCTTTCTTTAGGCAATCTGCTTCTATAAAAACTATTTCCCAGATAACTTTAAGGAGTTAAATCCAAAGTCAAATAAGAAATATCAACCTGAAAAGGGAAGATAACAGGGATGGAGGCTATTTCAGAAGAGTCTGAAATGAGGGAAAAAATTATCAAAGGATACTGAGTAGTGTGTGCCAGGAGGGATTCTAAGAAAAATAAATAAAAACACCAGTGATCTTCATATGTGAAAAAAACTCAAGCTCACCAGTCAGACAACATTCTGTGGGAGTGGCTCCTGACTGCATAGATCTAAGAGATAGAATTGTGAAGAACTTTGCTCCTACCAGCTTGTGGTAGAGCTTTAAGTGCCATAGCTTACAAGTAAGGCTTACAGGTAAAGTCTGAGTGCCCAGCATGTAGTAGGGGGTTGATTAATATGTCTTATGAATGAAGAAGTAAAACTACAGAAGTTGAAAGATGGGATAGCTCTCAAAATTACTCTCCCCGCACTTGCATTTAAAAATAAAGTTCTGTTACTCATAGTAAAAATACACTGTAGACAAAATGAGAAGAGAGGAAGAGAGATTGAAACAGGAGGCATATTAATCCCACAGCTCAGACACAGCACCTGTACTCCTTTTGGAGTCCAATCTTCTCAGGCTCCCTCCCATGGCAGAGGCTCACACTGAGGAGAAAGTGCTGAGAGTAGAATTAAAATTGAGCAGAAAAATAACACAATTTCCATAGTTTGGAACACTACACAAAAGCAAGAGAAAATGAAGATCTGTGAAGTTAAAAACATTACCTTCAACCTTTGTGTAATGTTCAAGAGAACTAGATTTGCATAAAAATTAAGTTCAAAAGAACCTAAATTTACATAAAAATTAACAAGAGAAAAAGTATCAAAGCCAAATCCCATGCAAAGTTAATGTAAGAAAAAAGAAAATAAGGATCTGAATAACATTCCCTACAGACCAAAAAAGACATGATTACAAAATTGATTAAAACTTAAACTTCTCATCTGGTGATTCACAGACCTGTACCCCTGGGGGTAAAAATATGTGTTTATAAAAAATAAAAAATTAAAAAAAAACTTAAACTTCTCTTTCAAGACATTAAGAAGATAATATAAAAGATAAAAGTACAACATAAACCAGAATTGGAAAATCTCAGAAATATTCAGAATTCAGGCTGGAATTAGAAAGAAAAGAAAAAAAATTCAGAAACAAATCCATATAAGAAACACAGGATTGAATAAATACCCATTTGATTCAAGGAAAAGTAAAAAAGACCTATTTTAAATAAAAAAGAAAGATATAGGAATGGTTTAAGAGAAAGTGATAAAAGTCCTTGCATAAGAATATCAATTTTTAAAAATCAATTTCATGCAAAGAAATAGCAAATACTAAAAGCTATACCTTCAGAACAACTTCTAAAATAAAAAATGTTTTGAGGAGTATACCATATGCTTTGAAATATCAGTCCAGAATGATACACAAGACCTAGCAAAATTCTTGGACTTGGGAAAAAAGAAACAAAAATTTCCTTGGGCATCTAGGAAAAAAACAGTATGTGACATATTGGGATAGAACATTAAATTATTTGATTTTCAATACAATGTTTTATGTCAGAAAAAAATGCAAAAGCATATTTAAGAAACTCAAGGAAAGAAAATATGAGCCAAGGATTTATATCCAACAAACTATCTTTCTATAAAGGGTACAAACTGTTATCAACATACAAGAACTAGTAGATTTTTTTTCTTACGAGAGCTTACCAAGCAATCTTCTAAAGAAAGAGCTTCAAATAGTCAAAATGACTAGAGAGACGTTGACATAAGGAGTGATGATTCCTTTTAGAACTAGGACTAAATAAAGGTGTGAGGGAGAATATGTAGTAATCTTGAAAACAGGCAAATGCAGGCAAACAATCCTGCCTGTGATTAGAATTCTAGAAATAGTATCAACTTGGTTACCAAATAAATAGTAAATATGGTAAATCATGTCTTTACAATGGTTTTCCACTTAACAAATTTTAAAAGAATTGATAGAATTCAAATATTACTAATTTACAACTCTGAATATTTAGTAGATCTAAAGTTGATCAGCAACAGCTTCAAGCATCATAAACTATGAAATAATCTGACATTACACACGTATTAATGAAGGAGTACACCACTCCTGATAGATTTGCAAAAAGGAATCAGACATTAATTTTAAAAAGCCTCTGGATCCAGCCAACAGTGTGCAGGAAATGCAGAGGACAGAAGAACAAAATAAGTCTACCAAGAATATGCAACTTATGAAATCCAGACCACAAAACTCTGCAGGTAAAAATGCTCTCAGGGTCTTCAATATGTACATTGCAGGGAAAGAAAGAAATACGAGACACAGAAGAAAACCTACAGATTATAAGAGACTTACAAGGCATATGAAAGTTCCTTTGTATTTTTGTTTTTTCTAAGCGGCAAGAATGAACTATAGTGTTTGGGTATGAACACTTGAGTGAGGTAACCAATAAAGAAATAAGGAAGTGATTGCTCTAAAAGTCAGAATAGTGATTATTTGTGGAGATGGAGGGGATGGGATTGAGATGCAACACATGGAAAATCCCTGCTGGGGCAGTTCACAGAGGCGGTCAACTCAAAATAACTCATTAACAGACAATCATATAAAAAAAGGCAGAAGATATGAACAGACACTTCTCCAATGAAGACATACAAATGGCTATCAGACACATGAAAAAATGTTCATCATCACTAACCATCAGGGAGATTCAAATTAAAACCACATTGAGATACCACCTCACACCATTTAGAATGGCCAAAATTAGCAAGACAGGAAACAACATGTATTGGAGAGGATGTGGAGAAAGGGGAACCCTCTTACACTGTTGGTGGGAATGCAAGTTGGTGCAGCCTCTTTGGAAAACAGTGTGGAGATTCCTCAAGAAATTAAAAATAGAGCTTCCCTATGACCCTGCCATTGCACTACTGGGTATTTACCCCAAAGATACAGATGTAGTGAAAAGAAGGGCCATCTGTACCCCAATGTTTATAGCAGCAATGGCCATGATTGCCAAACTGTGGAAAGAACCAAGATGCCCTTCAACAGACTAATGGATAAGGACGGTCCATATACACTATGGAGTATTATGCCTCTATCAGAAAGGATGAATACCCAACTTTTGTAGCAACATGGATGGGACTGAAAGAGATTATGCTGAGTGAAATAAGTCAAGCAGAGAGAGTCAATTATCATATGGTTTCACTTATTTGTGGAGCATAACAAATAACATGGAGGACGAGGGGAGATGGAGAGGAGAAGGGAGTTGAGGGAAATTGGAAGGGGAGGTGAACCATGAGAGACTACAGACTGAAAAACAATCTGAGGGTTTTGAAGGCGTGGAGGTGGGAGGTTGGGAGAACCAGGTGGTGGGTATTAGAGAGGGCACAGATTGCATGGAGCACTGGATGTGGTGCAAAAAAACAATGAATACTGTTACACTGAAAAGAAATTAAAAATTTAAAAATAAAAATTGAAAAAACTCATTAAGCTATCCATATTTCACATGGTCTTCCACATTTGCATTTCACTGAAAATAAAAATATATAAAAAGTTAATTCTAAATGTACCTAATCTTTTAGTGTTTAGATATGCAGTATTTTATAATTCTAAGTCCCTATTATATTTAAGTTACTTCTACAGTTTTACTAGGCATATAATGTTGTTATGAACAGAATTTAGCTAAATCTTTATGTATATCTTTAATTTTATCTTTTGAATAAATCTTAGAAGGGGAATTGTTGGATCAAAGGATATGAACATTTTATTGTTTTCAATATACATTGCCAAAACACATTAGAAAAAGGTGGTAAATTCTTATTTTACAGCCTGCCACAACCTCTTGCCTTGCTTCCATTATTGATTATATTTCTGCAAGTTTGATTTTTAAAGCATTCTAACTTTAAAACATTAAAAACATTACTGAGTTTCAGTTACATGGATAGAAATGCCCAATTATGAAAAAACAGCTTGGGATAAATCCAATAATACATGCCAGGTGCATCCAGTCGCGTTATTACTGCTATTTGTATTAATTCAGAGTGTAACAAAAACTTCAACAATGATATATACAAGAAAATCATTCAATCTATTTTAATTTCAAACACTTAGAATAAAATGTACTTTCTGCTATTTAGGTCAATTGCAACTATTATGCTAAATGGACCAACATAAGAGACAAAGTAACCATAAATTCATATTTTAATAGACTTGTCTTTACAATGTCAAAATGGCATTATGTGGATTCATTGCTCTAGGAAAATAGGGAATGAAAGGAACAGATTTGTTCATTGTTCCTAGAGCCCCTGTTGCTGACAACTGCTGCCCATATTGCTGACAACTGTTGTCTAAATGATTTTAAAAACCAGCTCTTAATTTTTAAGGAGGGGAAGTATTTTGCCTTTCAATACTCATAGAAACTAAAATTTACTTTGTGATGGGACAGCAGGTTAGAAGCAAATAGAAATTGACCCTGTAAATATTAGTGTAACTGTGGACGTGTGTGCATGTTTTCTATTTCTGCATGTTTTCTATTTCTGCATCTTTCAGTGCCTTTTGTTCCTATGTTGTAATGTAGGATCCCAACACTCTGAGAAAACCAACTGACCAGTCAGGGAGTCACAAATGGTTCTGTCACCTACCATGTGACATTCCCCAGGCATCACTGATTCTTGTAGCTATGTCAAAATCACTGGCTTCCACTCTTCCCTTCACCCTCTGACAATATTGTTTCAGTTGGGTTCCAGTCCATATGCTGGGCTCCACTGCCACCATGTCTTGCCATTCCTCTCCAACATGGGCATCATGAAGGACACTGCTTTGTTTCCTGCTAGATTTAGCCATACCCACTAGACACCCACCACTACTGTAGACATAGATATCTCTTCAGGCAGGTTACTCTAATTTTACTAACACAACTACTCCTGCTGAGTTCCATACTCTGTGCCGTGTCAGGACGTCTCTGCCTGATGCCGTTATTGTCCCCAACACATAAGGCGCATACCTGCCACAGAAGCCCCGTACTCCTGTAGTCCACTGAAACTACCCAGTGTTCTGGAGGTTGTGGTGAAGTGGGTGTGATTGACTCTCTCCCCGTTGTCACACTTCTTGACAAAGATACTAAAGTTGTGCTGCTTGCAGCTTACTCTTCTTTTTTTTTTTTCTTAAATATTTTTTAAGATTTTATTTATTTATTTATTGGAAAGGCAGAGATCACAAGTAGGCAGAGAGGCAGGCAGAGAGAGAGGAGGAAGCAGGCTCCCCGCAGAGCAGAGAGCCCGATGTGGGGCTCGATCCAAGGACCCCGGGATCATGACCTGAGCTGAAGGCAGAGGCTT
Organism: Mustela nigripes; assembly: GCF_022355385.1. NCBI lineage: Eukaryota > Metazoa > Chordata > Mammalia > Carnivora > Mustelidae > Mustela > Mustela nigripes. The sequence continues at coordinate 29,234,493 of NC_081565.1, forward strand.
CAATCCACTGAGCCGCCCAGGCGCCCCAGCTTACTCTTCTATTAATACCTTTGTATAATGGATTTTCTAGCTTGTACATGCATTCCTATGCTCTAATACACAACTGTGGTCAGAGAGGAAAGAGTAGAGCTAGTGACTTCAGCAGGGCGGACTCAAAATCTCTTTTCCCCCAGATCACCACACTCATTGAGTCCTACTTTAAGATGAATTCTCTCATAAATAATAACTTTTACAAGTTATTAATTTAGCTATAGCTCAAGTAGGATGAAGAACAGATTAACTGAATTTAATCAAGCCAAACACCTTTTCGTCCACTAGTCAATCTCTTCTTCCCACTGTGTTGTCTTGGCCTTGTGCAAACATGCCCCCAGTCTGGACTCGCCTAGAAGTTCTCTCACTTAGTGATCCCATGAAGCTTCACCCAGGATTTGAAGAAGAATTAAAACAACTATTACCAGATTAAACTAATAATAAAATGAATAAAAGTTTCTATGCTACTTCAACAGTCATTTTTGACAATCTACTGCCTTCTAGTACTCCCACAACACTTTCACTTTTTCTCATCTACTTGTCATTTTAGCTGATAGCCAGCGACTACTTAAAGAATGTTATATATGTCCCTGACTCTTTCTCTGTCTCTAAATATGTGAGGTAAGAACTGAAAGAAATACCCATTAACTTGTAGAAGAATAAATCATCCCTTAGGCCTTGTGATTTCAAATTTCTATATGTGTTTTTGGCTTTTTCTTATCAGTCAATTCCAAATTTCTGTATGACTCTCTCTTTTTCCATCATCTCTCCTTCTTCCCATTCATATCCTCTGTTCCCTTGCTTCTTTGAAAATTTGAAGTATATATTGGAACTACCTCTCACAACTACTTTAAATAGCTTTACTTGGTTCTACTCTTCCAACAAATGATTACTATCATCATTTTTTTCTAAAGGCCTAATTTCTTACACGCTAAATTTGAACTGTAGGCAACATAGCTTTCAACAAGTAAATAACTTTCTCCTTCAGAGAATATTAATTTTGATTTTTTTTATTTGAAAACACTAGAAACCCTGATTCAAATGGCCTTGACTAAAAGGGCAGAGTTTTTGCCTCACATCTCTGAGAATTTCAGTTAATACCACCTTGAAGAATAGCTAGATTCATCACTAAAACTTACTGGTCCTATTTTCCTTAGGGCAGCTCCATTTTTGGTAGGCATATGCCCTAGCAAGATGGCTGCCAGACTTTCCATGCTTATACTTAGTCCTCCCAGAAGCTCCAGAGAAAAGCATGCGTGCCCCTCATAAATATTTCAACAGCTGGCCCAGGAATGAGTCTCACTGGGTCTAACTGGTAACATACCCATCACTGTTACCATTAGAGCAAAATGTCTCCAGGAAGAGGATAATTCCTCAGAGATCAGAATGTTACTAAGTGAGGATGATCAATGCTGAGCAGATAAAAAACAACAGATATCCATTGTAGAGGACACCTAATACTTCCATGTGATCATTTTATGAAGACAGAAATGAGTGGTGAAAAATTTGATTGGGGTGCATGGCAGGACTCTTCACCATCTGTAATGCATTATTCAGTCATTCGTGAGTCCTTCGTCTAGTCCAAGAAATCCACAGAGCAGTATATAAAAATAGTTCTGCTATGTGCAAGCAATATTAGTTCTTGAAATGTCCTAACTCTGTGGTATCCTGGTTCATTTCTTGTCATCCTGTTACTGGCCCTCTCTCACCCTTGGTGTATCTACTACCAATTATTTCCCAGCCGCTCCCTTCTGTATCTTTGTTCCAAGACCTTTCTGCCCATATTATGTTTCTTCCAGCCCAGCGTACTCTTGGCTCTGTTAAAGAACTTTCTAAATGTAGCCCCAGACCTCTCATACATGAATATTGCCCTTACAGACAGCTCTATTGGTAAATAGCCAGTCTGATTTTTACACACTATTCTACTTTCTGAGTATATTTAGCTTAATGTACTTAGATTTATTTCCTAATGAAGTGAATTGAACTTTAAGGCCAGTGCATGTGACTGGAGAGCAAGTTAACTCAGGAACGATGTAGTGCCTTTATCCTAAGGAGGGTATATGTGTCAGGGGAGGCAGTGCCCCCAGCTGTGTATCTTGTCATTGAGCCAAGTATTATACCATTTAATCTTTCATACTTTCTGTAGACAGTGCTGTCCCAGAGTATGCCCATCAGGTAGATAATTATCTATGTCTGGTAAGCAGTCTAGAACAATGATTTTCATTTGGGAATAGAGAGCCTGGGAGTAAGGGATGTAACGGAATGGCATGCAGTTTTCTTCCCCACCCCTTCCCATACCAAGATTTGGACCACTGATATAGAGCAATGATCTCCAAACCTGAAATATTTATCTGGAGCTTATTTCAAATCTCTCTCCTCTAGCCAAGATGCAATAAATTGAAATTTCTGATACTGGTATTTTTAAAAGGCCCATGGATGATTCTGAAGATTAGCCAGGTTTGGGAATTACTAGGATGCAGCATCTGGTCCCAAAGCAAAAAGAGAATTAGAACTCAGTGAGCATATGCTCCAATTGAACAGGCAGTTGCTTATCACCCTCTTGCTTGCTTTGAATCAAAAATAACCCAAGCGTTTCTTCATTTGGGGTTTAAGCAGAATGTATCAGCAGAGCACCCACTCTGCAGAAGCTACACATTCAAAGGCCCTTCATGGATGGATTCACTTTAATAGGAAAGCTGTTCTCTGTGCAGGTGACCAGCTGGGTAAACCTGCCACCACACCACTCTCCCAATTATCACGCTGCCCTATTAAAAAGTCAGGGCAGGTCAGTTCCCCATCTGAAAAAGGCTGTAAATTCCTTGTGCAGTGAATATTAATTTCTCTGGAAGTTGGTTGGTTATATACAAAAGCTAAAATAAAAGCCAGAATATTCCATTCACCAGAAAAGAAGTTCAAGCAAATCAGGCACTTTATGTGCTATGCACGAAACTACCAGTGTACATTTTCACTTTCCCAATATTTATTTTTGTTAACCCCCATACACAGCCTCTGAGACAGGAGAACATTTTCTACCTTTCTAATGTCGAAATTAGATGATTCGAATAGTGTAAGTATACGTTTAATGAGGTATACGGCTATTCAAAGTTAATGTGTAAATAAAAATACATGCCTGTGCTTCTTTGTGAAGTGTATGTACGTGTAGTAGAACGTGGAAGGTCTCTCACCACCTGGAGTTACTGTACGTTCCTTGCTGTCTCTCCCGCTACTCAACATCTGTTCCTACAACAGCTTCCGCGCCTACAGGCAGAGGCTGTAGCCACCCAAGGTCTGTTACAGCTCTGCCCGACCGCACCTGCCACACAGACTCAGCTGCCAGCAGTGAGTCACTGGGCTTCTGAGGGTACCTGGGTCCTCAATTCTCATCAGCACTGAAATTGTTTTTCAGAGTTGTGTTTAAAACAGCAAGATAAATAATAACACCATTTTTTTACATTGCTATCGATGATCATTTCCCAAACTTCCAACCTTGCTCCACATTTTTCCTCTCCCCTCTTTTCATCCCCACGCTGCTCAATGGTACCCCTCCGTGATTTCACACACTGTGAAATCCTTGTCCATATTTTATTTACTTATTTGTTGTCCTTAACTGAGACTAGGCTCTCCTCGAAACACCTAGATTTGCCAGAAGATACCTCCAATCAGACTTAACCTTTCTTGCACTCTGCCTGGACCTCCAAATCAGAAAATGAAATAAGATTATTTTTTTTTCCAAACTTGTTTGCTATAATTACTTCTCTACCCTCATTTAAGTCCTAGCTCTTTGGAATTTAATTGAGTGATACTGGTCTCTCCTTGTCCCTGATATTTATGAATCTCACGGTCATTCCGCATTCTTTGAATAGTTATACACCACAATTCATTGCTTGTATCTATCCCAATTCTCTTATAGTTCTGAGAGATTTCAAAACCATGTAAATATACATAGACCTGATCATTCTTTGATTGCAACTCTGGTGATCTTCAAGGCCTCTTCAGGTTGGTCATGCATTCTTGTCATTAACTCAAATGTTCTCATCTTTGAAATATTGAACTTCCATAATGATTCTAATACTGTTTACTCTTTTGGTGCTTTGTCTACCCTATCACTTTCATTCCTAATCTTACTGTGACCTCACTGAGATTTCAAAACCATTTTTCTTCGCATTTTCTACCACTATATAACATCTGTCTTGGGTTTTCTTCCAATGTTGGTCTAGACTTCATGCTTGATCATCTGATATAATATTTTATAAACCTTAAATGCATTACTGCATAAGCCTAACAAAACCCCAAAACTGGAATAATTTTAAAGTCTATCTTCTCATTTGTTATCCTTAGTAAAGGATAATTTGAGAAAAAGATTGTTTTTTTTTTTTTTTTTCAGCTTAGTAAAGCTGGGGAAAAAAGTATGTAACCATAAAGCCTTGTGTCATTACAAACACATATACATTTGGATATATAGTTGGATGTACATGTTTTATATATGTACACATATACCCAAATATGTGTACATATTTGGGTAGATATACACACAGTGATTTTATGTGCATATATATAAAATGATCCCAACAAATCCTCACTTTTTTAGGTTATCTTCCAGTTAGAGAACAGCATTTGGTTGACTGCATTTACTCCTTCCAGAGATTTGGAATGCCATGCATTTGGTATCTTAATTCCACTGGAACATGACATAGAGAGCCTAGCTTATTACTGTGTTAACTGAAGTGGGTAAATTCACCCCAGAGTTATCAGAACATGTCCATGAGTAGTTAGCACTCAAGAAAGCATAATTTATTTAACTGCAATATATGGCAAACAGCTTCACACAGCTGGTACCCTGGGATTGTGATATAAAAAGTACAAATATAAGTACCACAAAAAGAGATTTTAATGGTCATGTTTTACCCTTTCCTATTCTATGTTCATAGTATAATCAACTTGGAATAAAAAAGAATAGCTATTTCTGAATTTTCTATAAGTAACATTGGATTGTTATCACTCTTGTATTTTTCTGTTTCTGGAGAGCAATTCAGAAGAAATTGGGCTTGGTTACTTTGGATGCTTGCCTCATAGAACTATTTATGTTAAAAGTCACAAAACCCCCTGGACTACCATCTGCTTTCTGCAACAGCTTCTTCTAAATTCTTTTTACTTGCTCCAAATTTCTTATTATAGTACAAATTTTGTCCCAAAAATAACTTCTGTAAGTGTGTCTGCCCCTCACCTGCTGCGAGTCATCTTCTAGCTCCCTAAGTGGTTTAAAGACACTCATTCTGGATTACATGTGGTGCTATCACTACCAGAATATTTGGCTTTTGTTTAAAACAATGTTTGGATTTATCAATAATAAATAGGTTATTTATTTTAGGACATGTGTAAGAAAGACAGAGAGGTGGGAACAAGACTGGAAGATACTGGGAAAATATAAGTACATTTTTAAAATTATTTTTATTAACATAAAATGTATTATTTGCCCCAGGGGTACAGGTCTGTAAGTCGTCAGGCTTACACACTTCACAGCACTCACCATATCACATACCCTCCCCAATGTCCATAATGCAACCACCCTCTCCGGACTCCCCTCCTCCCAGCAACCCCCAGTCTGTTTTGTGAGATTGAGAGTCTCTTATTGTTTCTCTCCCTCCCAATCCCATCTTGTTTCATTTTTTCCTTCCCTACCCCCAAATCTCCCACTCTGCCTCTCAAATTCCTCATATCAGGGAGATCATACGATAATTATCTTTCTCTGACTGACTTATTTCACTCAGCATAATAACCTCTAGTTCCATCCACGTCATTCCAAAGGGCAAGATTTCATTTTTTTTGATGCCTGCAAAGAATCCCATTATGTATATATATGTAGTCTTCTTTATCCATTCAACTGTTGTTGGACATTTAGGTTCTTCCCATAATTTGGCTATTGTGGACATTGCTGCTATAAACATTCAAGTGCACATGCCCCTTCGGATCACTACATTTTATTTCTAGGGTAAATACTCAGGAGTGTGATTGCTGGGTCATAGGATAACTCTGTTTTCAACTTCCTGAAGAACCTCCATGCTGTTTTCCAGTGTGGCTGCACCAGCTTGCATTCCCACCAACAGCGTAGGAGGGTTCCCATTTCTCCTCATCCTCTCCAACATCTGTCATTTCCTGACTTGTTAATTTTAGCCATTCAGACTGGGATGAGGTGGTATCTCGTTGTTTTGATTTGAATTTCCCTGATGCCAAGTGATATGGAGCACTTTTTTGATGTGTCTGTTGGTCATCTGGATATCTTCTTTGCAGAAATGTCTGTTCATGTCCTCTGCCCATTTCTTGATTGGATTATTTGTTCTTTGGGTGTTGAGTTTGATAAATTCTTTATAGATTTGTATACTAGTCCTTTATCTGATATGCCATTTGTGAATATCTTCTCCCATTCTGTCAGTTGTCTTTTGGTTTTGTTGACTGTTTTCTTTGCTGTGCAAAAGCTTTTGATCTTGATGAAATCCCAATAGTTCATTTTTGTCCTTGCTTCCCTTGCCTTTGACAATGTTTCTAGGAAGAAGCTGTCGTAGCTGAGGTGGAAGAGGTTGCTGCCTGTGTTCTCTTCAAGGATTTAGATGGATTCCTGTCTCATTGAGGTCTTTCATCCATTTTGAATCGATTTTTGTGTGTGGTGTAAGGAAATGGTCCAGTTTCATTCTTCTGCATGTAGCTGTCCAATTTTCCCAACACCATTTGTTGAAGAGACTGTCTTTTTTCCATTGAACATTCTTTCCTGCTTTGTCAAACAATAGTTGACCATAGAGTTGAGGATCTATTTCTGGGGTTTCTATTCTGTTGTATCTATCTATGTGTCTGTTTTTGTGCCAGTACCATACTGTCTTGATGACAGCTTTGAAATAGAGATTGAAGTCTAGAATGGTGATGCCATCAACTTTGGTTTTCTTTTTCAACATTCTTCTGGCTATTTGGGATCTTTTCTGGTTCCAAATAAATTTTAGGATTATTTGTTCCATTTCTTTGAAAAAATTGATGGTATGTTGATAGGGATTGCATTAAATGTGTATATTGCTTTAGGTTACATAGACATTTTCACAATATTTGTTCTTCGAATCCATGAGCATGGAACATTTCCATTTCTTTGTGTCTTCCTCCATTTCTTTCATGAGTACTTTATAGTTTTTTGAGTACAGATTCTTTGCCTCTCTGTTAGATTTATTCCTAGGTATCCTATAATTTGGGGAGCAGGTGTAATTGGATTGACTCCTTAATTTCTCTTTCTTCTGTCTTGTTGTTGGTGTATACAAATGCAACTGATTTATGTACATTGATTTTATATCTTAACACTTTACTGAATTCCTGTATGAGTTCTAGCAGTTTTGGAGTGGAGACTTTTGGGTTTTCCACATAAAGTATTATATCATCTGTAAAGAATGAGAATTTGCTTTTCTTTGCTGATTTGCTGATTTGGATACCTTTACATTTCTTTTTGTTGTGTGATTGCTGAGGCTAAGACTTCTAGTACCATGTTGAATAGCAGTGGTGATAGTGGACAGCCCTGCTGTGTTTTGACTTTAAGGGAAAAACTCTCAGGTATTCCCCATTGAGAATGATATTTGCTGTGGGTTTTTCATAGATGGCTTTGAGGATATTGAGGTATGTACCCTCTATTCCTGCACTTTGAAGACTTTTGATCTAGAAAGGATGCTGTACTTTGTCAAATGCTTTTTTAGCATCTATTGAGAGTATCATATGGTTCTTGTTCTTTTTTCAATTAATGTATAGTATCACATTGATTGATTTGCAGATTGAACCAAGCTTGCAGCCCAGGAATAAATCCCACTTGGTTGTGGTGAATAATCCTTTTAATGTACTGTTGAATCCTATTGGCTAGTATTTTGGTGAGATTTTTTGCATCTGTGTTCATTAAGGATATTGTTCTCTAATTCTCCTTTTTGGTGGAGTCTTTGTCTGGTTTTGGGATGAAGGTAATGCTGGTCTCATTAAATGAGTTTAGAAGTTTTCCTTCCATTTCTATCTTTTGGAACAGTTTCATGAGAATAGGTATTAATTCTTATTTAATTGTTTGATAGAATTCCCCTGGGAAGCTGTCTGGCCCTGGGCTCTTGTTTTTTGGGAAATATTTGATGACTGCTTCAATCTCCTTATTGGTTATGGGTCTGTTTAGGTTTTCTATTTCTTCCTGGTTCAGTTTTGGTAGTTTATACAACTCTAGGAATGCATCCATTTCTTCCGGATTGTCAAATTTGCTGGTATATAGTTACTCATAATATGTTCTTACAATTATTTGTATTTCTTTGGTATTGGTTGTGATCTCTCCTCTTTCATTCATGATTTTATTTATTTGGGTCTTTTCTCTTTTCTTTTTGATAAGTCTGGCCAGGGATTTATCAATCTTACTAATTCTTTTAAAGAACCAGCTCCTAGTTTTGGTGATCTGTTCTACTGTTCTCTTGGATTCTATTTCATTGATTTCTGCTCTCATCTTTATAAGTTATCTTCTCTTGCTGGGTTTATGTTTTCTTTCTCCAGCTCCTTTAGGTATTGGATTAGGTTGTATACTTGAGACCTTTCTGGTTTCTTGAGAAAGACTTGTATTGCTATATACTTTCCTCTCAGGACTGCCTTTGCTGTGTCCCACAGATTTTGAACAGTTGTGTTTTCATTTTCATTTGTTTCATTGAATTTTTCAATACTTCTTTAATTTCCTGGATGACCCATTCATTCTTTAGTAGGATGCTCTTTAGCCTCCATGTATTTGAGTACTTTCCAACTTTCTTCTTGTGATTGTGTTCTAGCTTGAGAACATTGTAGTCTGAAAATATATAGGGAATGATCCCAATCTTTTGGTACTAGTTGAGACCTGATTTGTGACCCAGGATGTGGTCTATTCTGGAGAATGTTCCATGGGCACTAGAGAAGAATGTGTATTCTGTTGCTTTGGGATGGAATGTTCTGAATATATCTGTGATGTGCATCTGGTCCAGTGTGTCATTTAAGGCCTGTATTTCCTTGTTGATCTTTTGCTTGGATGATCTGTCCATTTCAGTGAGGGGCGTGTAAAGTCCCTTATTATTATTGTATTATTGTCAATGTGCTTTTTAAAAAAAATTTTGTTATTGCTTTGTATTGTTGGCTGCTCCCGTGTTAGAGGCATAGATAGTTAAAATTGTTAGATCTTCTTGTTGGATAGACCCTTTCAGTATGATATAGTGTCCTTCCTCTCTCTTATTGTAGTCTTTGGCTTAAAATCTAATTGATCTGATATAAGAATTGCCACTCCAGCTTTCTTTTGACATTCATTAGCATGGTAAATAGTTTTCCACCCCTTACTTTCAATCTGGAGGTATCTTAGGGTCTAAAATGAGTTTCTTGTAGGCAGCATATTGATGGATTTTGGGTTTTTATCCATTCCAATACCCTGTGTCTTTTGATTGGGGCATTTAGCCAATTTATATTCAGGGTAACTATTGAGAGATATGAATTTAGTGCCATTGTATTGCCTGTAAGGTGACTGTTACTGTATATTGTCTCTGTTCCTTTTTGGTCTGTTACTTTTAGGGTCTCTCTTTGTGTAGAGGACCCCTTTCTATACTTCCTGTAGGGCTGGTTTCGTGTTTGCAAATTCTTTTAATTTTTATTTGTCCTGGAAGCTTTTTATCTCTCCTTCTATTTTCAATGACAGTCTAGCTGGGTATAGTATTCTTGGCTGCATATTTTTCTCATTTAGTGTTCTGAATATATCATGCCAGTTCTTTCTGGCCAGCTAGGTCTCTGTGGATAAGTCTGCTGCCAATATAATATTTCTACCATTGTATGCTACAGACTTCTTGTCCCAGGCTGCTTTCAGGATTTTCTCTTTGTCACTAAGGCTTGTAAATTTTACTATTAGATGATGGGGTGTGGACCTATTTTTATTGATTTTGAGGGGGATTTTCTTAGCCTCTTGAATTTTGATGCTTGTTCCCTTTTCCATATCAGGGAAATTCTCTTCTATAATTATCTCCAATATATCTTCTGCCCAATATATCTTCTTCTTTCTTCCCAATTATTCTAATATTGTTTCATCTTATGGTATCACTTATTTCTCAAATTGTCCCCTCATGGTCCAGTAGTTGTTTGTCTCTCTTTTGCTCAACTTCTTCATTCTCTGTCATTCAGTCTTCTATATCACTAATTCTCTCTTCTGCCTCATTTATCCTAGCTGTAAGAGCCCCCCTTTTTTATTGCACCTGATCAATAGCTTTTTTGAGTTCAACTTGGTTAGATTTTACTTCTTTTATTTCTCCAGAAAGGAACTTTATTTCTCCAGAAAGAGTTTCTCTAATATCTTCCATGCCTTTTTTGAGCCCAGCTAGCACCTTGAGAATCATTGTTCTGAACTCTAGTTCTGATATATTACCAATGTCTGTACTGATTAGGTCCCTAGCCATCAGTACTGCCACCAGTTTTGTTTTTTGTGTTTGTTTGTTTTTTTGTTTTGTGTGGTGATTTTATCCAGATAAGAATACGTGAAGGAGTTGGGGGACCTGAGTGGCTCAGTGGTTTAAGCCTCTGCCTTCAGTTCAGGTCATGATCCCAGGTCCTGGAATCAAGTGCCATATCAAGCTCTCTGTTTCTCCTTCTCTCTCTGCCTGCCTCTCTGCCTACTTGTGATCTCTGTCTGTCAAATAAATAAATAAAATCTTTAAATATATATATATGTATATATATATATAAAGGAGAGAATAAAAATACTAAAACAGTGGCCAAGACCCCAGAAAAGTGTATGCTAACCAATTAGAAGAGACCCAAAACCAAGGGGGAGAAGCAAGGGGGAAAGTATATATATGTATGTATATGTAGATGTATTTATTAGACTGACAGAGCCACCCACTTGGTTTTAGTGGAGATTTGGTCTCTTTGAAGAAATTACCTCCCAAAATGTTAAAGAAAGAAAAACATATATATACAAAAATAGGGGTAAACATGATGAAGGGATGGGATATGACTGTAAAGATGAAAATTTAAAGAAGATTCTAAAAATATGGAATTGATAAGTTGATTGGAAAAAGAAAAAAAAAAGAGGAGAGAATGTGCTCAGGCTAGAAACTAGCACAAAACCATGTGTAAATTTAGGGTATATTTTGATCTAGTAAAAGAAATTGTATCCCAAAATTTTTTAGAAAAAAAAAAACCTATATGTATACAAAAAAATAAGGTTAAATACAATGAAGGGATAAAATATGACTATAACAGTGAAGGTTTTAAAAGATTTTTTTAGAAAGGTATATTTAAGATCCACTATTTACAGAAATGTTTAAAACAGGAATGAGGTAATGTTAAAAAAATTAGAATAAGAAAAAAATTTTTTTTTAATTAACTTTGTAAGACTAAAGGATCATGGAGAAATAGCTATGAATTCTATGCATTGCTTTCCCCTAACTATGGATTCTGCTGTTCTCCTTAATCAGTGAGCTTAGTGATGACTGAATGTTCTTGCTGATCTTCTCAAGGAGGGGCCTGTTGCAGTGAATCTCAAATGCCTTTGCCTAAGGTGGAATTTCACTGCCCTTGCCAGGGGCCAGGCTAAGTAATCTGCATGGGTTTGCTCTTGGGAGCTTTTGTTCCCTGAATGCTTTCCCTAGAGCTCTGGAGAACAGGAATGAAAATGGCAGCCTCCCAATCTCCAGCCCAGAGGAGCTGAGAGCTCGGGGGCCCACTCCTCAGTGCACCCTCAGAGATAGCCAGTTAATCTCTCCTGTCTCCCTGGTCTCCAGCTATATTCCGAGCTCACCTGGCCTGTGACCAAGCATTTCTATCTCTGGCACACAGCCCCATTTGTAGTCTCCAAACCCAGCAGATTGTTGCCACACTGCTCTTCCAGGAGGAGGAAGGTGAGTCTCCCCAGATCTGCCACCAGTGGGGTCCCTGCTCAAAGAGAAGTGGTCTGACTGTGCCTTGGATCATGGTTTAAGGTAACCCTCATCTGAAAGCTCATTCCTTGGCTCTTTCTCTGTAGTTGGCTTCCCCACTCCAATACTTGGGAGCTCTGCCACATGCAGACACCTCCAGTCTTTCTGTGACCCCACAGGACTTGAGACCACGCTGTATCTGCAAGAGTTCCACCCCCATTCAGCCTCTAGAGTGATGTCCTTCAGTGGAGCAGACATCTAAAAGTTCTGATTATGTGCTCCACTGCTCTGCCACTTGTCAGGAGCCAGTCTCTCCCCCCGCAGTCTATCTTCCCATCGTTCAGATTCACTTCTCTACACACCTTACCTTTCAGAAAGTGGTCAATTTTCTGTTCCTAGAACTGCTGCTCTTCTTCTCTTCTATCTCCTGTTGAGTTTGTAGGTGTTTGGAATGTTTTGATAACTATCTAGCTGAACTTCTGGGACCTGATGTCATATCAGTCTGCCACTCCTCCACCATCTTGCCTCTTTCTCCCTCAGGTACATTTTAAACAGTGAAAAGGTTTGATAAATCAAACACTGGCTAGCAGCATATATTGACTTAACCATGCTGTTTTTACTATACTTTTGATTAGGATAAAATATGTGTATCTACATTCTCTTTCAATGATGTGTGTCATACAGTTGTCAAAAAAATACCTATTTGCTCAATGAATTATTTAAGGGTAGAAGGTAAAGTAGGCATCAGTCAAATAAAGGACTTTTGATATGAACCAAACACAAGCACTGGCAATCAGAACACAGGATATAATTTCAGTAAGGGCTGACAACTAAAACCCTGACTAACAAAAGACCTTCAGAATGTTCACACCTTGTAAACTCATTCCCATCAAAACCACAAGACCTATAGGCCTACAGAGAAAAATTGAAAATAAAATTACCAATGTTAATTATTTTATTTTTTAACTTGTTTTGTTTCAGGTTAACATATGTATGTATATAGAAATATAGAAATGAATAACAAGTTCTATCTAAATTACTATTAAATAAACACATGAGGACAGATAGACATACATATATGAACGTAAATTCGCTTTTTTGTTCTATATTATAAAGATGCAAAAGCTAAGATTATTGTAATAGCAATTGAGAAGATCAACTACAGGGAAAAAAGAAACAAAAACAAGAACATCCACATAACAGATAGAAAGGTAGATTGAAACAATATAAGAAGACTCCACTTCTTTTTTTTTATTTTAGTTTTTAGATTTTGATGGAGTGTTCAGTGATTCATTAGTTGCACATAATACTCATTGCTCATCACTACACATGCCCTCCTTTATACCCATCACCCAGTTACCCTAACCCCCCACCTCACTCCCTTCTGTAACCTTCTGTTTGGTTTTGAGTTGAGACTCTCATGGTTTGTCTTCCTGTCTTATTTACACTCAATTTTCTGTCCCTTCCCCTGTGGTCCTCTGCACTATTCCTTATGTTCCACATATGAGTGAAACCATGTTGATAATGGTCTTTCTCTGCTTGATGTATTTCACTTAGCATAATACCCTCCAGTTCCATCCATGTTGATGTAAATGATGGGTATTCATCCTTTCTGATGGCTGAGTAATATTCTACTGTATATATGAAACACATCTTCTTTATCCATTCATCTGTTTGAGGGCATTTTGGCTCCTTCCACAGTTTGGCCATTGTGGATATTGCTGCTATGAACATTGGGGTGCATGTGCCACTTCTTTTCACTACATCTGTATCTTTGGGGTGAGTACCCAGTAGTACAATTGCTGGGTCTAGCGTAGCTCTATTTTTAACACCTTGAGGAACCTCCATACTGTTTTCCAGAGTGCCTGTACCAGCTTGCATTCCCACCAACAGAGTAAGAATGTTCCCCTTTCTCTACATCCTTGCCAACACTTGTTTCCTGTGTTGTTAATTTTTGCCATTCTAATTGGTGTGTGGTGGTACTTCACTGTCATTTTGATTTGTATTTCCCTGATGAGAATCCTCCACTTTTATAGTCAGCTATAACAGAGACACCTCCCCTCCCTCGATCCTTGTGAGATTTTGTGGACTGGTTAGGAGGAAATAGCCTCAAGAGGTAATAAGAAAAGAAATATTAAAGTCCCTATGGATAGAGAGAGAAGTCCCTAAGGATGCAGAGAGAAGATACAAATTAGGTTCTCTCCACCAGCTAAATTAGGAAGAGTTCAGCAATGAGAAAGCACAGTTGAATGAACAGGCTAATTAGCAAGTGATAACCACTGATCTGTAGATTCTTAGGAATGTGTAAAAATGGCAGTACAAGTGGACAGTGGTTCTTTTTGGAAAGGTTTTATACACAGCCCTAAAATGGAAGGTGTGTTGTACACAATGACTGGTTCTGAGAAGGAAAGGGTCAATACACCCATTCAAAGATGTGTTCAGAATTGGTCTTGAAAACTGTCCAAGTTAGCATCTTCAGTGGAATTCCAGGAAAGTGTCAGTCTTTGCAGTTGTACTATAAACCAGAGTGCCCCCTACCCATGCCGTTCTTATTGAACTTATACCATTTTGTATATGTGGACTCAGGGTGTACTAGTTTTCAGTTGATGCTGTCAATTACTCCCAACTTAGTGGCTTAAAACAATGCAACAGGTCTCCCTGGACTAAAATCAAGATTTCAGAAGGTCTGCATTCCTTTCTAGGAAAAAGTCTTTTTACTTGCCTTTTTCAATTTCTAAAGGCTGGCTGTGTATATTCCTTGGTTTGCTCTTTTATCTCCCTTTTCTCACTCTTCAAAACCCTAACTGTTGCTTCTTTCTGACCTTACTCCTGGTGTCACCTCTCTCTCTAACCACAGTCCAGAGTGGTTTTCCACTGTTAAGGGCTTGTATGATTAGATTGGATCCACCTGTATAATCCAAGATAATCTCCCTAATTCAAGGTCCTTATCCTTAATTATATCTTCCAAGTCCCTTTTGCTGTGGAAGGTTATCGCATTATCACAGTTTCCAGGGATTAGAATGTGGAGATCTCTGGGGGTCATTATTCTGCCTATAAAACAAGGATATAGAATATCAATAGATACCACAGAGGCAAATGGTCTTTCAGAGATAGACTTTAGAAAGAAGAATCGCTCAAGGCACAGTGGCATGCCTAGATAAGGTCCAACATGGTCATTTTTGATAATCACTTTCCTATAACTTTGTGATAAAGATAAGAGATATTGATATTTAAAGATTTTATTTATTTATTTGACAGAGAGAGATCACAAGTAGGCAGAGAGGCAGGCAGAGAGAGAGAGAGAGAGAGAGAGAGAGGAGGAAGCAGGCTCCCTGCTGAACAGAGAGCCCAATGCGGGACTCGATCCTAGGACCCTGAGATCATGACCTGAGCTGAAGGCAGCGGCTTAAACCACTGAGTCACCCAGGTGCCCGAGATATTGATATTTAAGATGTGTCTGGAAATGCTGGGAAAAGGTATAATCACATGAAACCAATTACTTGGAGAAATTCACAAAAATAGTAACACAGGAACAGATGCTACACAAAGACAGAGACAGGAAAAAAATTCAAATACCTACTATATACATCCAAAATTTAGTAAAATTGATACAATTCATATCTCATAGCCTCACAGATACACACACACCTGCAGAGAGGCATAAAAATCATCCTTCCTTTTTTGTATAACTCGCTATTGATGTTATTTTTAATGGCATGTAATCTTTGTAAATCATGCATTTAGATTACTTATTTTCACATGTGCTCCATAGCCTAGCTATGATAAAATAAATGTTACAACACAGTATCTATCTCTTTAGTAAAGTATGGGGAATATAAGAGATTTCTTGCAAACATTTTAGTGCTTTATTGTATGATGAAAATTCCCCTTTCAAAATTTGTTGCTACAACTAATTGAGTTACATTCTAGTTGAAAATTCAGTCATTTTGTTCCAGTTCTTCTAAATTCTTAGCTATGTCTAAACATGCAACATAAATCAAAGAATCGAGTTATAATTATGCTAAGAAAATACTATATCTTTTTCATCTGAATTATCCAAGTAATTGAGGCCAGAGGTTTCAAGCACCCATCATTTGAAGACTTTCTCAGGTCTCTAAATTTTCTGTGCCTAGAGACGATCTTGGGAAAGCTAATAATTTAGTCAAGTTTTCAGTATCAGCTAAATTCTTGAGTATTCTTCATCTTCTGCTTTGAAATGTATTTGTAATTTGATATGTTTGGTACTTTATCATCTTTGTACATTAAGAGGAATGTAGGAGAACCTGGGTGGCTCAGTTGGTTAAGTGTCTGCCTTTGGCTTAGGTCATGATCCCAGGGTCCTAAGATAGAGCCCTGCATCAGGCTCCCTGCTCAGTGAGGAGCTTTCTTCCTCCTCGCCCACTTCCCCGGCTTGTCCTCACTCTCTCTCTCTCTCTGTCAAATAAATAAATAAAATATTTTTTAAAAAACAAGGATGTAATAAAGGAAGGTGATTTACATTTGTGGTAGACTTCTAACAGGCACTGGGCTTTATGCTTTTTATACATTTATCCATTACACCAATCATGCAAGTAAGTATTCTTGTTTTTATTTCACAGAAGAAAAATATAATTCAAGCACAAGGAATTTAAATCACTTGCTTAAGTTCACACAGATAAGTGGCAAAACTGCAATTGGAATTTTGATCTGAAAAACAGAACTAAATATATTATTTTTCAGTAAAATATGCTGCTTCCAAAACTACACAAATCTGAAAGGTACTACAGGATCAGAAGAAAAATGAGGCAAATTTCTAGGATTAATTCTCCCAACAACGTCACTGAAACAATAGCCACTTCCAAATACTGCCCTTTGATCCCAGAGTGGTTCATATCATGCTCACAGGAGCATATGAGAAGTTGTTGCCATCTTCCATCATTTCCAGTGACTTTCCTGTGCTTGGCACCAAGGTTGTCCCACCACCCAAATGGACAATCAAACTTCCCAGCTACTCCCAAAAAGGTGTGACTCCAGGAATGCTTCTTGCTGTCCACTTTCCATTACTCCCCACTGATCTTTCATGGACCCTTGCTCTTCACTAGCCCTGATGGAGACTTTCCTCCTTTCTGCTTCAATGACTACACTGTGGACATGACATAGAGAAAAGCCCTTCCTCTCTCAGCACGGCCCTTTATTTTATTACAGAAACTTTCATGTCATCACTTTCTACTGGAATCAGTCTTTATTGAGGTCACCTCTCCTTGAGACATTAGCACTAATCCAGTGGCAGAGATGGCCTAATATTTTCCTCAGCTTGACTAAACTTTATACAGTTTTCTTCCTGACCATATGCCCCTGACCTCTTTTCTTAGAGCATTTACTTTAGAAAACTTGCAATTGTAAATTTTTTCTCTTCTACTCGGAAATGTATGTAAATCTCCCAGCCTCTGGCCAGTTTTACAACCCAAGAAACGTCTTTCTCAAGGACCATGGAAATGTTAAACACTGAAGGAGATAGTCTCAAATTTCCCAGTCTCTGTGGAAGAATAGGAGCCTAACTTGGGTGGGTGCCAGTTAGCAAGCATAAATGGTCTCGTAGCAGAGGAAAACATTTGCAACTCAGGAATAACTCAATTGCTCCACACAGCTCCTTGATCAGCCTGTCCCCTAGTGTCCCCTGGTACTTGTCCACTAGCTCACCCCAGCACTTAAAAGCCTCCCACTTTTTGTTTCAGTGTAGTTGAGTTCAGTCTCTCTTCCCTATTGTAATATCTTAAATAAAGTCTTCCTTATCTGTTTAAATTTACCAGGGCAAGATTTGTTTTGACACCAGTGTGGAGGCTAGAAGAAAATCTTGGTGTCTTAGAACAGCATATTTTGGACATTGTGTCCCCATCTATTATTAGGTACCTCAGCCTTATCTTTACTCGAAATGAGTCCATTCCCCTTTGAGCACCCGGCAGTGAGGGGAGACCCTTCTATCACCGTAGCTTTGGTGTCTTAGTCCTGAAAGTCCACCTCATGTCAGAATCCTGTCAGGTATCCTTTCTGTAAAACTGTGTAGTTCAACATGTAAATCAGTTCTCCGTTGGCTCATGCAGTGAGCACTGAGGACAAGCCTAGACATGGACAAATTGATCATTTGTATGCAGCTGAGGCTTTCATTCTGGTGACACTGCTAGAGTAAAAAGAAACTCTTTATCAGCAAGCGATTCAGCAGCCTTAAACCAGGAAGATTGTATCTCATGTTTAATTTTTCATAATAATATATTCTCTATATACATATTTTTTTAAATGACCAAATCTACTATCACGCAAAGGACAGACCAAAATCTTCTGACATGGAATAATACAATTATGTTGTTGGCTGCAGACACATGTGAGATAAATAAATTAACTTCTTTTTCTTCCAAAGCAGTAATGCAATCTTATACTCATTCAGAATTGTCTGTAATAAAATACAGTATCATCCCTGTACAGTATCTACCAGATATTCGTGGAATACAAAGTTCTGCAAATAAAATGGCATTCAGAGATGCCATGACATAAGAGGCACTTAATTTTTGTGACACCTCACGGCGTCTTTAATATTATTCATGTCCAGACATTCTACATAATGGTAATCTGTTATGAAGTCAGTTCTAAGTAGTTTAAATCTGGCCAGTTTCAAGCGATAAAGAGATAAACTCAAATGACTCACATCACACATATACTTCCAACTTGAAATGGCAAACTTGCCCGTGGTTTATGGTAATCATAACTCAGCATCTCTTTGTTAAAAACGTGATCATCAACAGTATAAAACACTTGAGTAACTTAAAATCACTTTGTGCCTGCAGAGAAGCCTCTATTGTTATCTGTTCGAATATGTTTGTACCTTTTATTTATCTGTTGATTCAGAGAAACGAGTAAAGCAGTCGCTGTCAGGAGCCCGCCAGTTTGGTTTTCTACAGGAAATATGGCCTGGCAGCTTCAATAAAAACAGAGGCTTCCAATTAACTCCCTCTATTACATGGAAAAGGTAATCTTTCAGCCCAGCCCAGAACACTGAGAAAGAAAGACAAACAAGAGAAAATAGGGGGGAAAAAACAGACAGCATAATTTTTAACTGTTGACTGCACATTCAAAATACCTGGGGAGCTTTCAAATAATAATAATGTTCAGGCCATATTCCCAGGGATTTTAACTTAATTGGGATGGTGATCTCCATGTACAGTATTTCTTAAAATCCCCCAGGTAATTCTAATGCAGAGGCAAGTTTGAGAACCACTGAAACTGAGGATGTCTATGAGCCGTGAGGTAATTCTTGATTACCTATTAATTTATAAGACTATTACTTGATAAGATTTCTTAACTATTAGGATTTTATGAAAGCCACAGTAATCTGATGAATATATTAGCAAAATCAGAGTTGAGGCTTTAAATGTCAACACCAAAAATGGCACAAAGAGCCTCTCACTTAATTGAATATTTCAATAAATTATGAGTAAAGCTATGATTCTTAATCTGTTTGGCTTCAAGGAGAACAGATATGGCCAGGATGTAGAGAAATACTATAGAAACTGCTGAGAGGATGCTTTGTACTCAAAAGAAAGAAAGAATCACACAAATTTCATGCCTGCCATTTAACAGTTTGGATCCCAACACTGTTCTTCCTCACCTCTAGCTGGTATCACTGTTCAGAGAATTAGCCTATAATTTATATGAGCCAGAGGTAAACATAGAATTGTATGTTTATTAAGTCCAGCCTGGTTTACTTTTACTATTTGTTTAATCATTTGGGGCTGCTTAACAAGGTACTATAGACAGGGTAGTTATAAGCAATAAACACTTATTTCTCCAAGCTGTGAAGCCTGGAAGTCCAAGATGAAAGTGGCGGCACAGTCAGATTTTGGTGACAATCCTCTTCCAGGTTTCAGACTTCAGCTAGCGAGCTCTCTGAAGTCCTTTCATAAGGCCATTAATCCCACTGTGGGGTGGGGGGATGCTCCACCCTTTGACCTAAATCCTACTGGAAGGCCCCACCTTTAATACCACCACATTGGGTGTTAAGATTTTAACATATGAATTTTGGAGGGATATTAACATTCAGATTATAACACTATTTTAAGAAAACATCCTCTTTTCCAGCCAGCTATGTGAGAAACATGATCAATGTCTACGATGGGTAGAAGAACAGTCCTCCACAGATGTCCATGCCATAATTCTCAGAACCTATGATTGATATGTTTTGTTACATAACTAAGGAGAAGTAAGGTTTCAAGTGGAATTAAAATAGTTAAGGTTGCTAATCAGCTGACACAAAGTGGGGAGATTATCCTGGATTGTCCAGGGCAGGTACAATGTTATCGCGAGGATCCTTATAAGCGAAAGAGGAAGGCAGGAGGTCAGAGTCAGAGTGATATGCTGGGAGAAAGATTCAACAGACCGTTACTGGCTTTGAAGGTGGAAGGGGGCCATGATCCAAGGAATTATAGCAGCTAGAAACTAGTAAAGGAGAGAAAATGGACTCTCACTTAGAGCCTCCAAAAAGGACACAACCTCAGTGACAGTTGATTTTAGCCCAGTGAGGTCCATTTTGAAATTCTGAACTCCAGAACTGTACAATAATAAACTTCGGTTCTTTTAAGCCACCATATATATGGCAGTTTGTTACAACAGAGTTAGGAAACTAATACAGTACAAGTGGATTTAGATTCTAACCTATCTTAACCTCAGATTTGGCCTCATTTAGGCTTTAGTCTATAATGTCCTTGACTTCTAACAACCTGCGTAACTGTTTACAGCTTAGTTACTCAGCTTCCATTTGGACACTTGGTCCAATTTCTCTTAACCTTTGACTTCAACTATTCCATTGATTTCAGTTCCATCTTTTCCCTGCCTAGAAACTTACATAAATTACTCTTTGGTTAAAACAAACAAACAAAACAAAACAAAACCCTTCCAGCTGAACCTAGCCCCCAAGGACATCCCTGACAATGATACACTTACAAAAGGTATTTTATAGACATATACATGATCTATTTCAATTTCCCAAGAAGAACTCAATCACCATATTCCAACTGTTTGTGAAAATGATTGTGAGTAAATTTTTTAAAATGAGTAAGGCTATACTTTGTCAACAGAACATTCAATAGATGACAAATCTAAGATTTTTTTTATTCCCTTTTCACTAGAAGAGAAATAGGATACAGCTTGGCCTCGTGATAAAGGAAATAAATCTGCCATCTACTGGTATCCAATGATAACTACAGGCATGAAGCCTTTAAATCCTAGCACTACATAGCTATAGTAAAAAGTTAACTATAAAAACAAATTTCCCCCTTTTACCATTTCATGAAACATAATAACAACCAATTATATTGTTTTGTGCCACTTTTTATGCTACAAATTCATTTCCTACGTTTCAATTGCCAAACCCTAATTATGATAGCAGGAACTAAATAATTTCTAAGATACATAATTAAATTATGTTTATAGACCCATTGTAAGAGAGGCCATTTTCAAGATTATTTCTGTTCTTACTGCCTGAATCAACATCTAAAAGAATCTTGTAAATGTAGTATCACTCTATGTACCCATTCCTACACATGCTACACACGCGTGCGCGCGCGCACACACACACACACACACACACACACACACAAGCATTTTGCTTCCACATAAACTCAGTGCCCTAAATCAAAACTACAGATCTGCTGATGTCCTGCTGAGTAAAGGACATCTTGAGCATTATTGGATAATAAAGATCAGCCTCTGATAAATGAATTATATTATAATGGTAAAATCAATCCCAATTTTGACATTTATATGTATTTTGTTTTCATTGTCACTTTAGGAATATGATGGCACTATGGTTATTTCTGTAATAATTTACTGCCTTGGTTCTTTTTGATTAACCTTTTATTTCCTGAATTTCTTTACATTTTTCTTTCTATTGAAAATTTTTAAAAAATATTCTATTGCTATAGCTTGAGTAGGGACCTTCCAGCCAATAAAGGATATAGATTATATTATTATAATTTACCCTCTGTACACCAAGTGATGAGAACTTGGTGAATACATATGTGAAGGAGCATATCACACATATGTGTCATATTTAGACTAGTGCAGAAGTACGTCACTCAGGATATAGAGGACACATTACAATGAATAAAATAAACAGCCTTTGCAGGCCAGAAGCTTAGATCTCAAACTAAGAATTTTCTAAGTTTTCCAATGGAGGGTCTAAATGAAAGATCTCAAAACATTGGAGAGAATTGTGAGAAATTAAAATTGGTGACCATTCTCATGTGGAATGAATCCTAGTAACATGGATGTCACCTTGTTGCAGGTTCTTAGAAATACGAAGCCACCTAATTGGGATGACTGAAAATGGAGCCTGGTTTGCCACAGCATTTAGCTTCACTTTGAGGAATAAATGGAGAGAGTAAAAGTCAAATGGGGAGGTGCCAAATTTCTACAGTGGAAAGATTAAGAAACTATAGTCCCAATGTGATAACTGTCAAAACTTTGAGAAGTTTGCATACACACTTATATATTTTTACCTAGTTGTGATTGGCAGGGAAACATTTAAAACTGAAAAGAATTCAGTCCTGTGTCTCTTTTTTACCCCATTCCACCCTCTTTAACATCCCTTCTGTATATTTTATTCAAATAACTGAGCAAGCAATAGAATGCCAAGTAATAAATACAAAAGAAATAATGGAGGGAAAAATTATCAATGTTTAGAAAAATTAGTGAGAGAAAATTTGATGAGAAACAGAATATTTGCATGGTCTCAAAGACTCTCTCCGTAAATTATTTATTAATGAAAAAGAGAAATAGAATCAAGTTACAATGGAGAAATCTGGCAATTAACATCCTACCCCAATAAACAAAGGTGACATCACCATTCTTAGGACAATATCATGTGGCTTCTGAGTATGAGGTACTGAGGATCCAATATCATTTCTGATATCCATGCCAAAAATATATAGCCTGCATTTAATCATGAAGAAGAATAAACACCCAAACACACACATGTGCACGTGCATGACTGTCTTCTTCAATGTTAAGGTGGAGAACAGCATAGAAAGACTGAGAAACTGTTTCAGACCAAGGAGACTAATGAGACATGACAACTAAATGCACAGCGTGACTGGGACAGCCAGGACAAAGGGGATTATCAAGGACATTACTGAGGCAATTGATGAAATTCGAACATGGACTTCAAATTAGATAATAGTGTTGTGTCACTGTTATAATTCTTGATTTTGGTACTTGTACAGCAATTATGTGAGAAAAATTTCTTATTCGTAAAAAATCCATGTTTAAGCATATAGAAAAAGAGAACATTTTTTTAAAGTTATAAAGTGAAATGTGCTATACAAAAGGAAGGAAGACATAACTATAGTGGAAATGTTAACATTTGATAAATTAAATAGAGAAGTATAACTAATAAGGTTTATATAGGAAATACAAAATATCTACATATGCAAACTTCAGGAAAAGAATATGCTTTTTTATCAATTGCACATGAGACATTTATAAAAATTATGACACATTAAACCACAAGGAAAATCTGGGCAACTTCCAAATGAACAAAAATAAGGACTATGTCTTTTGACAACAAAGAGAAAGGGCTAGAACTAAAAACCCATTAATATATGTACTCAGAGGGGAAGCCTTCCTTGAGTATACTACTCACTACAAAGGAAAATATACATCAGTTAATCAGTGTTGTTTTGCTGGTTGGCCCCTGTATATGGAGGGCAGGGAGAGATGGAAGAAAGAGGCAGGTCACTCCAGATCGGCAGGGAGCAGGTTTAAAAAGCAAGGGAACTTACTTACGAGGCTTGTCTTGGGCAGCTACAAGATGGAAAGATCTCTGCATGACCAGAAACTTAAAAGTTTACAGAGAGGCCTTGGGGTGCCTGGGTGGCTCAGTCAGTTAAGCATCTCATTCTTGGTTTCACCTCAGGTCATGATCTCAGGGTGGTGGGATCAGGCCCCGTGCTCAATGGGGAGTCTACTTGAGATTCTCCCCCTTTGTCTCTCCCCAGTCATGAGTGCTCTCTCCCCCTCAATCTCTCTCTCTCATTCAAATAAAAAAATAAATAAATAAATCCTAAAAAAAAAAAAAAAAAGTTTGCATAGAGACATTAATGGGCTTCAGTCACATATCTAGTCCAGATGGTCTCAGCAACACATTGCTCTCTCAAGGCTGCATCCTTGAAAATGGCTCCCTCTTTGGAAACAGTGGGCGGAACATATATTCCAAGGACAGGGGAGGGGGTGAGAAGCCTCCGAATGCCCACATCCAGCTCGCAGTTCAGCTGGTGGTCACATCGTCTCTATTACCTTCTCCAACAATTACTAAAAGTTAGAATCAGAGCAAAGTACGGCTTTGGAAATAGAAGTAAGGGATTACAAACGATGGAAATGAGAATGGCAAAACTATAATCAAAACCAATTTAGAATAATGAAAAAAAAATTTATATGTTTCTCTATTAATCCATTTGAAAATCTTCCAGTTTAAACATTAAGTCACCTTGGAGATTGAGAACCCAAATGAAAAATATTGTAGTGTGGGGGCGCCTGGGTGGCTCAGTGGGTTAAGCCACTGCCTTCGGCTCAGGTCATGATCCCAGGGTCTTGGGGTTGAGTCCCGCGTCGGGCTCTCTGCTCGGCAGGGAGTTTGCTTCCTCCTCTCTCTCTCTCTGCCTGCCTCTCTGCCTACTTGTGATCTCTCTCTGTCAAATAGATAAATAAATTCTTAAAAAAATATATTGTAGTGTGATCCTAAGCAATTTAAAAATTAGAAAAGGAAACGCCTGGGTCGCTTAGTCAGTTAAGCATCTGCCGTTGGCTCAGGTCATGATCCTAGGGTTCTGGGAGAGAGTATCCCATATTGGGGTCCTTGCTCAGTGGGAGTCTGCTTCTCCCTCTGCCTGCTTCTCCCCACCCCTACTTGTGTACACTCTCTTTCTCTCTCTCTCTGACAAATAAATTTAAAAGAATAAAGATTAGTAAGGATATAGGATATTCATGCAACATGGGGAGGAAATAATGCCATCAACTATACATAAATGCTAGGAAATATACAATGAAACCAATCAGTCCAGATCATGTTCTTCACTGAGCAGGTTCGGACTTGTCAGATGATTCCACCCAGGAATTTGTATCCTAGAACAACCAGAGCAGAGCAAGCCATAGTCATCAGTCCTCACTCTCTACTTGTGTGTAATGGGACATTTATATGCAACAACTGATCATGTCAATGGCAGAAACTGTGTAGTAGAAGAGATAATGTGATCAATCCCAGTATCTCTAATTAGTGTTCATATGGGCTTCACTGTGTCAAGAAAGCCCAGGAGAGGGCACAGCTGGTAGTACTAATTACAGTTAAGGATCAAGCAATTAAAATAAAATGATCAGCCTTGTAGAGGCCAAAGTTTAAGGATAACAGGAAACTAGCAGGGTATCTTTGGTGTAACATTGTCAAGGATTTTCCTCAGAAGAATAAGAGACAGCGTCTAGGTGTGCCTCTGTTGAAAGCTCATGGAAGTGATGGAAAGAAATTGTTTGACTTTTGAACTTTTTGGGATGAGACATTTGGGTACTGATCTTGGACAAAGGAATGTAAGAATCTTACAAAGAAATGAGTTATATTATATAATTTTAATAAATTATCTATTGATAATTATCTATATATATCTGTATTTATAAATATAGGTTATATATTTATATATAATCTATAATTATCTATTGATAATTTTATCTATTGATTTCTATTTATCTATTGTTTATTCATAACTTTCCCCCTCTTCACATTTGATCTAATACTAGTTTGGGAAAAGGATTCTATATTAAAATTTGATTGAGAATGTCGAGTCCAAAAGATGGGGGCCTAGACTTATAAGGTTCAAGTGATTAATAAAGGTGAAATTAAGAATATCTGAAGCTAGTATTAAGATAGGACAGAGGAGGAAGGGAACCCAGGCCTTTGAATGGACCTCTCTGGACAAATACCTCTGCTCTCACAGTGCCGGAGAC
This sequence comes from Mustela nigripes, assembly GCF_022355385.1. Classification (NCBI taxonomy): domain Eukaryota; kingdom Metazoa; phylum Chordata; class Mammalia; order Carnivora; family Mustelidae; genus Mustela; species Mustela nigripes. The sequence continues at coordinate 29,260,442 of NC_081565.1, forward strand.
AAGTATCTTCCTACATTAAACAAGCTCAGAAGGATGGGTAGGGACTTTGCCTCCTGGCAACTCATCACCAAACACAGGGGAAAAGACACATGGCTGCCAGGAGTCTGATTTAAATAAAGTCCCAGGATAATTTGACTTCTTCTTTGCCGATTTGGATGCCTTTAATTTCCTTTTGTTGTCTGATTGCTGAGGCTAGGACCTCTAGTACGATGTTGAATAGCAGTGGTGATAATGGACATCCCTGCCGTGTTCCTGACCTTAGCGGAAAAGCTTTCAGTTTTTCTCCATTGAGAATGATATTTGCGGTGGGTTTTTCAT
>NC_081565.1:29260859-29327594 GCF_022355385.1 Mustela nigripes
CAAAAAAAAAAAAAAAAAAAAAAAAAAAAAAAAAAATAAATAAAGTCCCAGGAGATAATAGCATCTCTTACAAAGCTCAGTTCATATAAAGGCTTGTGCTTCTTGTTGTGCTAATCAATCCTTCACGTTAGTGCCCATACATCATTATAATAGAGCTATTCTAAACTGAATTCAATATGGTGACATGTTTATGATTATTTTATTTACCTTAAAGAACATTATGAAAGGTGTGTTTATTTTGTACTGCTATTAGCAAACTATATTGCCACAAATCTTTAGATAATTCTTTCAAAGCAAGGCAGCAAACTCAAAAGCTATAAAGGAGGAAAATGAACAAATTTGATTGCACTATTTTTTTTATATTCTGTATACGAAAATATACTACAAAGCAAATGAAAGTTATTGCAAGTAGGAAGAAAATAATTTGTAAAACACATAATAGACAATGAGTTAATGTCCATATTATACAAAGATATCTGAAAAATTACTTTTTAAAAAATACCGTATCAGAAAATAAAGTATTAAAACTGCCAAATCTCTGAAAAAGAAAAGCAGATGGTAAACAGGCACATTAAAGGAAGCTCTCAATTAATAATCAAGAATATACCATTTAAAACAATAATGAGAAAACATATTTTCCCCATTAGATAGTTTTGACCAGTAGAGTACATGAGAAGTAACACAGAGCCAATTCCTGGCCTAATCTTTAAGAAGATGGTGTATTAGTCAGGGTTCTCTAGAGAAATATAACCAGTAAGATACATATAGTTAAAGAGATTTATTATGAGGAATTGGCTCACACCCATTATGGAGGCTGAGAAGTCTCACCATCTGCCGCCTGCAAGATGAGACCCGGGAAACCCAGCAATGTAGCTCCAGGGTTTAAAACCCAAGGGCCTGAGAACCAAACGAGCCAATTGGTCCCAGTTTGAGTATGAAGGCCTAAGAACAAGGAGCACCAGTGTCTGAGGACAGAAGGTGGATGTCCCCGGGAGCAAATTTACCCTTCCTCTGCCTTTTTGTTCTATCCAGGCCCTCAGAAGATTGGGTGATGGTCACCTGCATTGGGAGGCAACCTTCTTCATACAGTCTCCAGGTCCAAATGCATCTCTTCCAGAAACATCCTCACAGACAATGCCCAGAAATAACGTTTTGCCATGTATCTGGGTATCCCTTAGCCGAGTCAAATTGTCACATAAAATTAACCATCACCAATGGGCAGATTATTCCCTAGTCTCTTTAAACCCTGACTACCATCTAAGAAGTCTGTTCCTTTGCTGGAGAGATGACATGAAGAGGCCCTGAAAGAGAAGGGTCCAGCTGAGTCAGCCTTCCACCACTCCTACCAAGGTGTCAGATATTTGAGCGAAAAAAGTGACCACCAAGTGACCCCAATCAATGTGTTGCAGAAAAATTGCCCAGCCATCCACTACTTGAATATTTGACCAACCACACACACACAACTATTCATATGTATATTATATAATAAAAAGATATTAAATATATGTATTTGTAGGATGCCTGGGTGGCTCAGTCAGTTAAGCCACTGCCTTTGGCTCAGGCCATGATGCCAGAGTCTTGGGATTGAGTCCTGCATCAGGCTCGTTGCTCCGCAGGGAGCCTTCTTCTCTCTCCTCTGCCTGCCACTCTGCCTGCTTGTGTGTGCTCTCTCTCTCTGACAAATAAATAAATAAATAAAATCTTAAAAAATATATGTATATATATGTGTGTGTGTATGATGTGTGTGTATATATATATATATGTCTATATATATATGCATATGTGTATATGTATATCCATTCCATTTTTGAGTAGTTTGTTATACATCAATAAATAACCAGAATAGATGCCAACCAAGAAACAGTAAAACAGCCCTCTAAATGGAGAGGACTTTTAAGATATCTAAGACAAAACAGGAAAGAGGCCAAAAAAACCAAGAATAAATAGCACCAAAGACAAGAAAGGAGAGAGAATATAAGGAAGGAGAGTAATGGTGAATAAATATCAATAATGAGTTGCAGAAAAGTGTTCATTACATATTATAACTAGAAACTCACTAATGTGATGGCAGGGGCGCTCAGTCGGTTGAGCATCCAACTCTTGATATCGGCTCGGGTCATGATCTGAGGGTCGTGAGATGGAGCCCTGTGTCGGGCTCCACACTGGGCATGGAGCCTAATTAGATTCTCTCTCCCACTCCCACTGCCTCTTCTTTCCTCTAAAAATAGAGAAGATTCTCTCTCTCCTTCTCCCTCTGCCTCTATCTCATGATAATAATAATGATAATAATAAATTTAAAAAGAAAGAAACTCACTAGCAACTTCAGTGGGAACAGTTTTGGATGGGGGCTGGGGGAACAGTAGTAAAGTAAGGAGTGAATGAAAACCCAGCAATTCATTCCTAGGTTTATATCATAGACAGAAGTTCCATACATAGAATGTGCATAGTAGTGGTGTTAATCATGGAGAAAAATAAAATGAAACAAATGTCCATTGGGGGAAGAAGAGATAGAAAACATGTTATATTCAGCAGCAGAGTGGAATGGATACAGCTATATGCAACATGACGGATGAGCCGCAGATGCATAAGCAAGTCTCAGAAGATGGTCCATAGTATAATCTTTTTATAAAGCTAAGAAACAAAACTAAGCATGTCATATATATTTATGTATATCTATACATATATACATACTAATGTTTGTATATGTATGTGTGTGTGTATATATATGAATGTGTGTGTATATACATATATATATATATATATGAATGTATGTATATAATAAAGAAGCCAAAGAACATCTAACACAGTATTCAGAATAATGGTCATCTTACAATGAGAGTCAAAGTATGCATGTGGGTGGGGGAAGAAATACTTTAGTAAGTGGAGTGATACTGGTAATGTTCTCCTTGCATAGGTGATGGATTTATAACTTGCATATAGGTCTCCTATATGCTTGTCTATGTATCAAAGATAACATTGCAATATTTATAGGAAATTTTAAAAAATAAAATGACAGGGATAAAATGAAGATAGCCCAGAATCTACTTTTCTAGGAAGCTTTGCTATAATAGGAAGCCTAGAGATAGACTGGTGTTAGAGGAGAGAAATAAAATGTGAACATACAATTTTAAGAGGGAAGAAACATAAGCATATTCCCAAACACTCAAGGAAAGTCATTTTTGAGTGATATGTAACTGTAATTAAGGGTGTGGGGAAAGAATCATTGACTTCATGTCAGCACTGACGGATGGGCCTCTGGAGATCCTGCTGACATGTCACATCCCACTGAAACTCAGGTGGCTAATTGTGAATGGCTATCATTTGGTTATTATTTTTTACTATACACCTGTATCAATTTTTTGTTTAATAAATGTGTAGCATCTTTAAAAAGAAAAGGCCTTTTGCTGTTCTACTTTATCTGACAGGAAAAATGCTAGGCATGCACTATTTACAAGTCTGTATTTAACTTTTGATGGACAGGCAGAAATTTTCGGAATATAAGTCAAATGAAAGAATAGGTTGAAAAGAAAAAGGATTGTTTCCCATATATAATTACCTTCAAATATGTACCAAGGAGACTAACAGTTGTCAATCTACATGGATACCCTTAGCTTCTAAGAGGACTCCAACGTTTTTTTGCCTTCAGAAACTGCAAGGAATGCTCATTAGCAAATATCTTGACCTTCCCCCCAAAATATGATGTGAAGATGTGTCTGATATCTATCTTGAGCTTTAAGGCAGTATATCAACCAAAACTATCTCACCTGACTCTTGGGGACTGAGCCATCATCCCTACCATATACCTTGGGGAGATATTAAACAGTTCTTCTTACTCTGGAATCAAAAGCAAAACTTTAGAAGCAAATATATATATTTTAGTAAACGCTAGCACCAGTGTCTTTTTGAATTTGTTCAATGCCAGTCCTGTCCTTGGTGTTTTGCTAGCTACCAAGCAACATGCCCTTGAATAGCAGATTCATCTTCAAGGAGATATGGCTCTAACAATGTAACCAGCTATTGAAGCAACAGCTGCAGAGGAGGTCAAATCTCAGAAGCCTGAGGTTAGCAATTCTCTTTTATCTGCACTTTCTATTCTCTACCTATTCCTTTTCTCTTTTGAAAAGGAAAGCTTTTTTTTTCCTCCTGAGGTTTGAAATAATGGGAAAGAGCAGCTTATGCCTTGATAATGGACCTGTGAGAAAAATTCCATTTATTGCCACTCATTCCCTTGAATCTAGGACCAAAATAGAGCTGCCCCTGACGTGTGGGAACATGAAGGCTATGGGGCTATCTGCCGAGGCACTTGGGGGTGTGGCTGTCCAGGAGAAATGTAGGCAGCTACAGTTTGACCATTAAAATGAAGTGGACTATGGAGAGAGAAACAGTGGGTCCAAAGGCATAAGATCACGGCTAATGACATTTGAGTAAGAATCTAGAAAGAGAAGTTTATCTCACAGAGCCACAGTTTAGCTTTATGAGAAAATGAGATTTGCAAACAGGCACTCAAGAATGAAAATGCCAAGTTTCAAAATCAGGAGTGAGGTGAGTTGAAGATATACCAGTGTGCTATTCCAATACTGTGGGATTCTCATGGCACTGGGATTCAAACATAAATGAGTCATAAAAAACCTTCTGTTGACTTCTTGAATTGAAAAGATCTGAATCTCTCTGTTCCATATATCATGGTTCTAATTTATTTTTATTTGTACATATATGACATCATTAAGACTTAATCCAGTTTGAGTTATGGAGTTTGCAGGGGCATAAGCCTTCAGCTTTATTAAGAAGCCACAATATTTTGGCAAGAAAACTACTTGCAGCTCTTTGTAGGAACAATGTCCAGAGAATATAGAAATGTGAACATAGCCTAAGAAGAAGCTCAACTTTATTAGCAACATTATATTATGCCTAACACTTGTAAAGCATTCTTAACATATACTAGAAAAAAAGAACTCATGCTTCAAAATAGAAGATCTGTGCCTGAAATGGAAATAAATAGCTCTCTAGCCTGTTCGCAGACATGTCCTTGTATTTATACAAAATTGCTTGAGTCGGTTCAGGCTTCTGGGACTCACCTCTGCATGGAACAGCATGGGGCCTTCATTCGTGTCACTGAAATGGAGTGAAGGACCCTAAAAATAGGAAGGCCTTTGCTCAGACTTGAAGCCTGATTGTAAACCAGACTGCCTTTAGGTGTTTAATAATCCTGGAATGACTGACTACCTTTCTCAGAAACATTTCTCAGAAATATTTTAAAGACTAATTTTCATACCCCCCAAATATACATCTAAACAGGCAAATCTCTGAACGGTTTAAAAGTACTATTCTGACTTTTATATCTTAAAATAGGATAAGACCCAATGATTAAAAGGTAGTCCTGTATTTATGGTGTGGGCGTGGAGAGAAGTACAGGATTCACCCAAGGAGAAAATAGGCCTATCCTGGTTAAAATCTAATCAGCATTATGCCCTTTAGGCAAGTTGGAAATTTAGTGGAAGAATTTTTTTTCTCCCAGAGCAAGAAATGTTAATGAAAGTTATCTAAAACAGAAAAAAAATAGATCTTTAAAAAAAAAAAATCTTAGCTTCAAAGATTATCATGACTTTCTAGAATTAAAAAAATCTCCAAATAAGAAATTTTCCTTTATAATTAATATTATTTTCACTTGCTTTGCCTTTTCATCATAGCAGTAAAAACTGCAGCAACTCATGTGGATAGCTGTTTACCCAAAAATCTGCTCAGGACTGTCCTCAACCACAAAGTCTAATCCCAAATCCTGTTTTATTCAACATTGAATCACCATGTGGCAGTGTGTCAAGTATCAATTTCTTGCCTTTCTGATCAGAATGTATTCTTCAATATATGTTCTGTGATAAAGTGGAGTTCCTCTAAGTATTTCTCCTTTGAATGGACATGATGTTAAGCTCGTGTAGAGGTGCTTGAGGGACACTGCAAGAGGAAGAGCCTTTCCTAGCTTCCTGAGTATGGGTTGAGGTTCTATGCTGTGGATATGAGGATATCCAATGGAAAAGTCACCCAACCATAGATTAAAACCTAGTCCCTCTGTTACCTCATAGCCTCAGGCTTAATAAAACACACAGAAAGCGGAGCTCTCACGCAGTGGACACAGTCTCAGTGCCTCTTGTCCCAACTGGCACAAGACACCCCCCACACGTTCCATATGCTTTGAAGGCCACTCTGCCCCCATTAGCACACTTACACCACCTATCACTGACCACCTGCTCCCCAACCTGCATTCTGTGGTGTTGCCTGCTGCCTGCCTAGCAGCCCCAGCCTGGGCAAACTCCCTAACTTCTCTGTTAACTGGTGGATTAAATCACACCTCTCCAACAAGGTCTGAACCCCTTCCAAGTCTGTACTTCCTTGGGTATTCTTATCCAGCTCCAGTGTACCACATAGAGTTTGCTCAGATCTCATAGTTACTCTTTTCTCATATCTAATCATTGTTTATAGGAAATTTTTCCTGCTTATCTTACTGTCTTCTTTCAGTCTCCTGACTGGACCCAGACTTCTACATGCATAGCTCCTGGAACTCAGAAAGAACTCAACGATAAACTAAAACTGCCCCTGGGAGTTCTAATTCTCCACCCATTTTCTATTTATTATTCATTTTTGTGTCATTTTGTAGTTTATTCTACCACTAAATAATCCCATATGTTGCATCGAGATTAAGCCTCCTGGAGCATAACTGACATCATGCACAGAATGCTAATCTTTATTCAGCGCATGTGTGACCAATACTGTTCTAGGTGCTTTAGATATATCATTATTACTTTTCACAGCAATTCTGAAGAATGGGTATTATTTTTACAATTAAAAAAATATGTAAAATGAGGCTCACAGAGGTTAAGAAACTTTCAGTATCACAGTTACTAATTACTGTAACTAGGATCATAAACATGCTTGATTCTAAGGCCTGTGCTCTCTCCATCCATGCTTCATGTAATTCTCTACTTTAAAAGCATTTACTGGTATCCCATCGACATCTGGACCCACAACAATTACCATTTCAATTATGAAAACTTTTCTGATCTCTCTCTCTCTGAACTCTAGCAGTATGTTTAGTGGATACCTCCTAATAGCAATGTGCCTTGAATTATATCTATTTATGCTTGAATTCTAAGATGGTAAAGAAAAGAAAAACATATTTTTATGCCCCATTCTTCCTATCAGAACTCTCAGAATATTAATATCCCCAAAGACAAAGAACAATCCTTGAGGAAATTGCAAGGATAGATATTCAATTAAGTAGGTAAAAGTGAATGCATGATGAAAATGTTGTAAAGTCCAGGAGAGGAGAAAGAGAAGTATACTATCATAAGATTCTTACATTGCCTGTGAAGTAGTATCATATCACTTAAAGATAGATTGTACTATAAACATAAAACAAATAATGAAATAACAAAACAGAATTATAAGTAAGAAGCCAAACATAGAGATAAAATGGAATTGTAAAAAATACTTAGCGCAAAAAAGGCAGAAAAAGAAGAAAAAACAAACAAAGAAGAGATTTGAAAGACAGAAACCCAGAACAAAATCACTGGTTTAAACTTAACCACTGCAGACTCTTCAAGGCTAAGAAGTGGGAATGTTTGTTCTAATGACATTATTCAGCATTGTACTGGCGATTCTAGACAGTGGATTATAAAAAGGAAATGAAGATTGTAACTGTTTTTAATGACCAAAAACATGATCATCTAGGTACAAAGCTGATGAATCTACAAAAAAGTAACAGAACTAACCAGAATTAAATAAAAACCCAAAACAAAAAACAAAGAAACAAAAAAAAAAACCTTTCAAGTCATCATTTTACAACTCTATGTTATTTATAAATTAAAAGATAACAAAAGAGAAAAAATAAAAATAATGTTATGTTCAAAAGACAATGTGATTTAAGTCATAAAACCCTAATTGGATAAAGGGATTGCTAAGTTTGATGAAAAGTACAGCCTGTAACTAATGTCATAATCTTTTTACAAAAACATGTCAAACATTTTAAAAAACTGAAAAAAATAAAAACCTATTAACCACCATTCATATTAAATAAATTTTATTTAGTTAGTTTTTTAAAGGTTTTATTTATTTATTTGACAGAAAGAGAGATCACAAGTAGGCAGAGAGGCAGGCAGAGAGAGAGGAGGAAGCAGGCTCCCTGCTGAGCAGAAAGCCAGATACAGGGCTCCATCCCAGGACCCTGAGATCATGACCTGAGCTGAAGCCACCCAGGGGCTCCTAAGTAAATTTTAATATGTAATTATATTTGCTTTATATCTTTTATTTTTAAATTAACATTTACAGATATAAACAACCCCTTTGTATCTTTGTGTTTCTATGCTATCAATAACATTAATTTTTTTTAAAGATTTTATTTATTTATTTGACAAGGAGAGATCACAAGTAGACAGAGAGACAGGCAGAGAGAGAGAGGAGGAAGCAGGCTCCCTGCTGAGCAGAGAGCTCAATGCGGGACTCGACCCCAGGACCCTGAGATCATGACCTGAGCTGAAGGCAGCGGCTTAACCCACTGAGCCACCCAGGCGCCCCACTAACATTAATTATTAATATATTATTTTACTAATAAAAAGAGTTTAGTGAAGTGTAGGATATAAGATCAATATGCAAAAACAAATTTTTCTACATAATAGTAGTAAACAATTGGAAAATGATAATTAACAATATAATACCACTTATAATAGCAGTAAAATATGAAATTTTAAGGGTAAATCTGACAAACTATGTGAAATTCTTATATATTGACTATCAAACAATGTTGAGAAAAAAAGGAAGACTTAGAGGAGCCTGGCTGGCTCAGTCATTAAGTGTCCGCCTTCGGCTCAGGTCATGATGCCACAGTCCTGGAATCGAGCCCAACATGGGGCTCCCTGCTCATTGCGAAGCCTGCTTCTCCCTCTCACACTCACCCTGTTTATGTTCCCTCTTTCCCTGTCTCTCTCTCTCTGTCAAATATATAAATAAAATCTTTAATATATATATGTATATGTGTGTGTGCATATATATATATATATATATATATATATATATAAAAGGAAGACTTAAAAATAAGAGATACACTGTGTTCATTGATCATGAATCAGAAGACTTAAAATTGTGAAGATATCAGTTTATCCCATATTGAGTTAAGAATCAACAGATTCCAAATCAAATTCTCAAAATGCTTTAAAAAAATTACTAGATGATTCTAAGACTCATACAGAAATGCAAAGCGCAGGAGAATCTAAACAAGTTTGCAAAGAACAAAGTTGGAAAACTAACACTCATATTTGACTTCAAGTTACATTATAGAGCCGTATTAATCAAGACAATGTGGTATGGATGAAAACAGAAAAAGACTGATCAATGAAAAGAAATATAAAGTCTAGAAACACACTCACACACCTATAGACTACTGGTCTTCAAGTACACAGGTAATTCAGCAGAGAAAAGATCTGTTTCAATAAATGTTGCTGGAAAAATTGAATATCCATATGCAAATACATGAACTTTGATCCACACCTCACACCTTACCCCAAAATGAATACAAAATAGAGCATAGAGCTAAACAAAAATTCTAAAACTTTGAAAATTCTAAACAAAATATGCAAAGAAAATCTACATGAGTTTGGATTTAACAAAGATTTCATAAGTATGACACCAAGAATACAATTTTTAAAATAAAAATTAGATAAATAAGATTTCATAAGAATTAAAAACTTCTGCTCTTATCGTATGTCAATTATAACTCAATAATGCTGTTAAAAATAATACAGAAGGGGTGCCTGGGTGGCTCAGTGGGTTAAAGCCTCTGCCTTCTGCTCAGGTCATGATCTCAGGGTCTTGGGATTGAGCCCTGTGTTGGGCTCTCTCCTCAACAGGGAGCCTGCTTCCCTTCCTCTCTCTGCCTGTCTCTCTGCCTGCTTGTGATCTGTCAAATAAATATAAAAAATCTTTAAAAATAATAATAATTCAGAAAAATAACATGATTAACTTTTTATTATACCAAATTAAGAAAAGAATATTGTATTATTACTATTTCATAAATAATTTCATTTGTTTTTTCAAAAATAAAGAAGTAAAAATAATTTCATAGTAATAAATGAAAGTCCTTTTGATTGAATTAATATACATAGTTTAAGCTTACTATAGTTGTATTTATTTTTCTCAATTTTCAAGGACTAATGAAAAACATTTTATTTAATAGTAAATTTCCCTGGCATTGACAAACAACTGACCTTCAAAATTAGTAAGATTAGCCTGCCTTTATTAAACACCATTTATTGCAACTGGAGATTTTAAAGAGGTTAGAAAACAGATATTTCAAGGTGATTATTTTTTGAGAGTCTTAATAATGGCATTAGTATTGTTTCTTGCTATAATAGATGTTTAACATGTACAAATCATTGAATCAATATTATCAGTAAAAAGCAAACTGTCCTACAAAAGAGACCAATATAAATGCTTCTAAAGAAATAAAATATTTTTCATTATAATATCCCCTTGGTAATGTATTTCCATTTTATGTGTTGTACTTTTTCTAGCATTGTTTAGTGTGCTTCAATTAAAAAGTTCAAAAATGGCCTTATCCTAATTGAAACTTAAGCACAACCCAGTGGATGAGAGACATGCTGGGAAAAGTTTGTCATTACAAATCCCCAAATAAACCCGTTGGTTTGCCATTTAAGAAAACTTATGAATAAGCTTGACAAGATTCCAAGTCTGCACACTGTTATCTTGTTCTGACTTTCCCATTAAGACTTCAAAGCCTAAAAATAGAGCATTTGGCTGATTTCTTTTTGGTGAAACTATAGTAACTGGATATCTAATGTCACATTTTAAGTCATGATAATGATAAATTTGAATATTTTCCTTACCTACCCATCTTGAGATGTTGATTTTAGTAAGTTGCCCCAGGGGTGCCTTGAGTGAGGATTTGAGCTTTTACTTAAGAAAGTCCTTTTGAAGTGGTCTCTGGGGAAAACAATCAGAACCAAGACAGAATGTCTATAGAGCTGTCTCAGCTCACAATTACATGGTCAAGGATGCTCCATAAACCTAAAGAACGAAAATGCAGCTTTTGAGCAATGGAGTAGAGGCCTGAGTCAATTTGTAGTTTTAAAATAGACCAACAGAGTGAAGTGAAAAGTAATAAAGAAAAATCCAAGTTCAGCAAAGTTTCTGATTTACTCCCAATTTGATGCATATGAGGTGTGAGAATAACAGCTAAACAATAATTTATTAATAGGCTGTAGCTTCAAGTTTATATGCTGCATTCCCTAAGAAAATTAAAGGAAAAACTTCCCTTGAAGAATGAGGACATTTTAATTAGAACTGGAGAACTAGAAGAATAAAATACTATTCAAGATTTTGTTAATTCCCTATGGATGTAAAAACTTGTCATGGATTGGGACATAGCTAATTAAAAGGTAAGTAAGCTTCATCATAAACAATAAGCCCAATTTAGCACCTTTTTATAGAACCAAGATTTAAGTTTCTGAAGACAAATGAGACTGTGAAAATGTATCTCAATACTCTGTTCATTAAAATGACTGTGTTTCTCATAAAATAACTTGAATATTTGCCTTAAGAACCTATATCCAGTATTCAAGGAGATATTTAACATACCACACACTCTTTGCACAACACAGTGACACCTAGAGAACCCTTCTGACTCCTTTTATGGCTTCTTTTATCTGTGCTCTTTTCTCATCATCAACTATCAGTAGAAAATACTGGTTTTAATAGGTTAATCAATTCTAAAATTTGTGATTGGCAACAGGAGGCACTATGGTAGTAAAGAATATACCAACACTGTATGTGTAATTGTGATTTTTCAAATATTTAAATGTTTAACATATTCAAACATACAAGTTTTTCATAATAACAAATTCATATACCAAGGCAACAATTCAAAGATTTAAGCGGAAAAAGAAATATATAATCTTGATTTATTTTGCACTATGCTATTCTTGTGTTTATGTCCAAAGCTAAAGCTTAAGAATTTCCATTATAGGGACACCTGGGTGGCAGTTAAGCATCTGACTCGTGGTTTTGGCTCAGCCTAATGGTAGTGAGATAGAGCCCCGAGTCAGGTTCTACACTCAGCTGGAGTTGGCTTGAGGATTCTCTCTCTCCTACTCCTTCTGCTCCTCCCCATCACACACTCTCTCTCTCTCTCTCAATCTCTCAAATAAATAAATAATTTTTAAAAGAATTTCTACTATAAAGCATACTGTACTCATTGATTTACTCTAGGTTATTCCTATTTTATTCAGTGGAAAGGACTCAATCTGTACAGATCATGAATTTGCAGAAATATTCACATTCTTAATTATTGGAGAGATGGGTAAGTAAAAAAGACCTACATAAAAAATGACAGAGGAAAGAGGGCTCAGGGTATAGATAAAGAGTATCTGTTTTGCGTTCAAAACACAATTCAAAAAATGTATGGCAGGAGGGGCGTCCTGGGTGGCTCAGTTGGTTAAGCATCAGACTCTTGACTTCAGCTTTGATCGTGATCTCGGGGTTGTGAGATGGAGCCCTGCACTCCCTGCTGGGCATGGAACCTGACTGAGATTGTCTCTCTCCCTCTTGCCCCTCCCCCCAGCTCCCCTGTATACATGCATACTATCTCTCTTTCTCAAAATAAATAAATAAAAATTTTTTTTAAAGCATGAGAGGAAAGATAACAATTATGGAAGTTAGAGAATGGTGATCCAAATAGAGATAAGTGTTCCTTGAAGAGATGTTAGATAAATACATCAGAGTCAAAAATATGACAGCTATTTACAGACAATGGGAAAAAAAGCATATTCTCTGCAGAACAAATTTTAGGAATTTATCAAGTAATCAACTTTATTGTAATGTGAAAATTTACTAGAAACTTTAACAGAAGTGTTAAAACTCTCAGCAGCAATTTTGCATTTGTCCACTTCTTATAATTTTTATTAATTTTTTTATTTTTTATTTTTTATAAACATATAATATATTTTTATCCCCAGGGGTACAGGTCTGTGAATCACCAGGTTTACACACTTCACAGCACTCACCAAAGCACATGCCCTCCCCAATGTCCATAATCCCACCCCCCTTCTCCCAATCCCCCTCCCCCCCAGCAACCCTCAGTTTGTTTTGTGAGATTAAGAGTCACTTATGGTTTGTCTCCCTCCCAATCTCATCTTGTTTCATTTATTCTTCTCCTACCCACTTAAGCCCCCATGTTGCATCACCACTTCCTCATATCAGGGAGATCATATGATAGTTGTCTTTCTCCACTTGACTTATTTCGCTAAGCATGATACCCTCTAGTTCCATCCACATTGTCGCAAATGGCAAGATTTCATTTCTTTTGATGGCTGCATAGTATTCCATTGTGTATATATACCACATCTTCTTGATCCATTCATCTGTTGATGGACATCTAGGTTCTTTCCATAGTTTGGCTATAAACATTCGGGTGTACGTGCCCCTTCGGATCACTACATTTGTATCTTTAGGGTAAATACCTAGTAGTGCAATTGCTGGGTCATAGGGTAGTTCTATTTTCAACATTTTGAGGAACCTCCAAATTGTTTTCCAGAGAGGTTGCACTAGCTTGCATTCCCACCAACAGTGTAGGAGGGTTCCCCTTTCTCTGCATCCTCACCAGCATCTGTCACTTCCTGGCTTGTTAATTTTAGCCATTCTGACTGGTGTGAGGTGATATCGCATTGTGGTTTTGATTTGTATTTCCCTGATGCCGAGTGATATGGAGCACTTTTTCATGTGTCTGTTGGCCATCTGGATGTCTTCTTTGCAGAAATGTCTGTTTATGTCCTCTGCCCATTTCTTGATTGGATTATTTGTTCTTTGAGTGTCGAGTTTGATAAGCTCTTTATAGATTTTGGACACTAGCCCTTTATCTGATATGTCGTTTGCAAATATCTTCTCCCATTCTGTCAGTTGTCTTTTGGTTTTGTTAACTGTTTCCTTTGCTGTACAAAAGCTTTTGATCTTGATAAAATCCCAGTAGTTCATTTTTGCCCTTGCTTCCCTTGCCTTTGGCGATGTTCTTAGGAAGATGTTGCTGCGGTTGAGGTTGAAGAGGTTGCTGCCTGTGTTCTCCTCAAGGATTTTGATGGAGTCCTTTCTCACATTGAGGTCCTTCATCCATTTTGAGTCTATTTTTGTGTGTGGTGTAAGGAAATGGTCCAATTTCATTTTTCTGCATGTGGCTGTCTAATTTTCCCAACACCATTTATTGAAGAGGCTGTCTTTTTTCCATTGGACATTCTTTCCTGCTTTGTCGAAGATTAGTTGACCATAGAGTTGAGGGTCTATTTCTGGGCTTTCTATTCTGTTCCATTGATCTATGTGTCTGGTTTTGTGCCAGTACCATGCTGTCTTGATGATGACAGCTTTGTAATAGAGCTTGAAGTCCGGAATTGTGATGCCACCAACGTTGGCTTTCTTTTTCAATACTCCTTTGGTTATTCAAGGTCTTTTCTGGTTCCATATAAATTTTAGGATTATTTGTTCCATTTCTTTAAAAAAGATGGATGGTACTTTGATAGGAATTGCATTAAATGTGTAGATTGCTTTAGGTAGCATAGACATTTTCACAATATTTATTCTTCCAATCCAGGAGCATGGAACATTTTCCATTTCTTTGTGTCCACTTCTTATATTTTAAACTGATTTTGCTTTATGGTTTTGACACTATAATATTTGTATAATAATTTAATATCTATGAATCTATATCTTTAATCACTAACAAATAAACTTCATTTTGTTGATTCCATGTAATCATGGCTTCACTTTCATACATGTTTGACTGCATCCAAATTGAAAAACAAAACACCAAATACCGTGGAAAACATCATTTGCGAATACGATCATTTTCTACCTTTAAGTTCTTTTTAAATGTAATCACTAAGAAATAACACATATATCTGAAACATAAATAATAATAAAATTCAGCATACAATTTCAATAGTTAAAGCAGAAAAAAGTTTTAAGCACTTGGTAATAGCTGTAGTGGTTAGAAAATGCAATGTAAGGAAGGCAAGACCGAAGTGTGGATTTGAAATATAAATAAATAGAGACACATTTTAAGAGGGAAACACAATTTAAGAGGAATATACAGCTAATACTTAACCTGCTGGAAAAAGAGGAATCTTTAAGATATAGTCCATGCCTTATAGGAACCTACAACCTATTATCGGTAGTGAAAAATCTGTTGTTTTACTTTCTGACTTATCTGATCATAGAGCCTCCCTTTGGGGCAGAATCCATTCTCCGCCGCTTCCAGATCATGTGATTCAGTCTGGTGTTGGATCACTTCCCCTCTAGTTCCTGGGATAACTGTGACCAAGTCATTTTATAACATGGGAATCATGGGACTGTTGCTGGAACTATTGAAAAGAAAGGATTCTCCTTCTGTAGGAATTGCTAAGCTGACAGTATGTAAGTGCCTGGTGACCAGTGTTCTCCTTGAAGAGGGAGTATAAACAAAACCCACAAGGAAGAAAGCAGAGCCAAAACAGAGAAGATTTTTTTTTTAATCACTTAAAGACCTGGATCCACCTGTGCCTTAAAAGTTAACCTTGATTTTTTTTCATCATAGGATCTATTAAATTTCCTTGGTTTCCCCTCTGCAAATTTTAAATTGGAATTCTGGGTTTTGCTACTGAAATGTTCTGATTAATTAACTATTATGTTAATCTAAGTGACAGAAGGCAATGGGTCTGGCTGGAATAGGTTTGTATTAGAGAACAGAAGGAATTAATCTTGGAAAGGCAGGTAAGAAACAGAGGTTTCTGTAGAAATATCCATACAGCTAAAGAGAGGCACACCTTTTTGATCTTGTATTTTGTGATCCCTTGAGATTGTAGAGAGTACCAAGTTAAAATTGAGTGGGATTCCCAGGTATAACTAGAATTTGAGTGGGATCACCAAGTACAACTATTATTTATCTCAGGATTAAGGCCACAAAGGTCCTCCAACTCCTGCATCTCAGCAGATATTAGACTTAATTCAGAACAGATGCTACAGGGTTATAAAAGGCAACCTGCTCCTTTTCATCTTTTTATTGCATAAATTCATTCAGTAAACTTCGAATTTCCCACTGGGCAAAAAATTAAAAATAAATAATAAATAATTGCCCTTAAAGAATTTGGGCCCACTGTAAATGTAACAAAATTAGAGGATCGTTTTAATATCATAATCTAAAATAGTGTGTAAAAATGATGGAAGAAGAAGAAATCATTACAATGAAGCTGGCGCCTGGGTGGCTCAGTGGGTTAAGCCTCTGTCTTCGGCTCAGGGTCCGGAGATCGGACACTGCATTGGGCTTTCTGCTTGGTGGGGAGCCTGCTTCCCCCTTTTTCTCTGCCTTCCACTCTGCCTACTTGTGATCTCTCTCTCTGTCAAATAAATAAATGAAATCTAAAAAAAAAAAAACAGTGATGCTTAAGCTATTTCCAAAAATGAAGCAATAGTACTTGCAGGCTGATTGGAATTGGAGGTGGACATGAGGAAAGAGTCAAAAATGATTTCAAACTCCCATAACTGAGACAGTAGTACACCATTCACAGAACAGGGAAGCCCAGAGGAATACACATTAGGAGAAGAGATAAAGTACCATAAGACAGGGGAATGACTAGTTGGAAACTTCTGTATGGGAGATATAAGTAGAGCACAGAAGCTTTGTTAAAAGTCACTTATAAAGAATATACTTGAAGTGATATTTGTAATAAAGATTGTGTTTATACTCCCCAGAGAAAATGTGGGAAGAGATGAGCAGTATACTAGGGTGATGGTATAATTTGTTTTCAAACTGGGATAGTTTGGGGAGTAAATCACTCACAAACTGTGCCAGGAAAGTAGACGTAAATCAGAGCGTTCCTGGAAAACGGATATACGGTGATCTCAACCTCAGTAGAATTAAAGTAAATGAAGACTTGTTTCCACCAAAGATGGGTCTTTTCTCTTACGACTAAAACCCACGGATAAAACAGAACAAACTCTGAAAGGTGGAAAGAAGACAAAGTGCCTAGTGACCTCAGGACTTGAGGACCTGAGCCTCTAAATTTTCTTATTATCTCCATATATCCCTAACAGAGCACTCTAGAAGCCTTTAACCCAAAACTACCAACAGGCACAATGTCTGCACAACCCCCCTCTCCCCACCCCCAAAAAAAAGCTACAAGAGGGGCGCCTGGGTGGCTCAGTGGGTTAAGCCGCTGCCTTCGGCTCAGGTCATGATCTCAGGGTCCTGGGATGGAGTCCCACATCGGGCTCTCTGCTCAGCAGGGAGCCTGTTTCCTCCTCTCTCTCTCTGCCTGCCTCCTGCCTACTTGTGATCTCACTCTGTCAAATAAATAAATAAAATCTAAAAAAAAAAAAAAAAAAAGCTACAAGAAAAACCCATTCCCCTAACCCAAGGACCTGGAACAGGAAGACCTAATAACAGAAAACCTTTGTTTTTGGAAATTCCTGCCCAAATCCAACCAAACACAATGGGAAAATCACACTGTTATGATGGTGTGACTAGGGAACTTGGTTTTCACTCCATCTTCCTGCCCCACAGGAGAAAGCAGCGAGCCCCGATTCCCCAACCCAGCGTCTGAGCAGGGAGCTAATCTTCCATTTCCTGCCTTGTTCTTCCATCCTCTGCCTGGGTGGTGTCTACAAATTTAGGATGGAACCGAGTACGGAGCCTACCTAATCCCTGCTTGGTGAATTCAGGCAACCCTGATTCATCAGCAGAAGAAATATTGGAGCATGGAACTGAATTTCTAACTCCCATCCATCAAAATAAATGGTGATTAGATTTTTTTCTGCCAAGCAGCAGGGTCCAGCAGCATGCTCATTGGGAATTTCTGCTAATGGAAGACAAGAAAGGAAACTGCAGCATCAGAAAAATTTCTTCAAATTTAAAATGTAAAATAAACATTTAAAATATAAAATGTAAAATAAACATGTAAAAATAAACATACAAATGAAAAAGCTAGACAGCATGAAAATAATGAGGGTGGTGTAGATAAGCATGACCACCAGTAGCCAGATAGCTGGGCAATGGTGAAATCCAAGATGCGGACCGGTGGGGCTTCCTCTGAGAAAAGTAAAGTGCCTTTCATCTCAATCCCTGAGTAAAAGAAAAGAATAAAAAGCAAAAGGAGTGGGGGCAAAAGACTATATTTTAGATGGTTTCGCTCTCTTAATTAGGCAAAATATCCTGAAAATAGATGCCTCATTTTGTGAGAAGTATAGGATAAGAATTTTTTTTTCTCTGCTCTGGTCTGCCTCCAGTGTTTCTTTGAGGACTCTGTTCTTAACAGCTTGCTGATGGCTAACTCCTTGATTGCTCTTTCTCCAGCGGGAAAAAAATTTAAGTAAAACTAGGCTCTTGGGAAAACCCTAACAGTGCATCAGAGCTATACTTTAATGTTCCAGTAATTAAGAGTAATTATTTCTGCACAGTTTTGGCCTGATAACTCTTCCTTTTTGATGGTCAGAAGCAGCAGCCTGGAAAGTCCTATTCGGTAGGGTAAGTGGCAACAGCCACAAAAAAAATCTGGGTGGAGAATGAGACAGAATCACTATGATGAAGGGGTCACGTAGACCCTCCTCACCAGAGAAGCCATTTAGGTATCTGCCACGCTCATGGTTTGAGGCTGCTGGGTTTTTGTTGTTGTTGTTGTTTTGGTTTTTTTTTTTAAGATTTTATTTATTTATTTGACAGATCACAAGTAGGTGACGAGACAGGCAGAGAGAGAGGAGGAAGCAGACTCCCCGCTGAGCAGAGAGCCCAATGCGGGGCTCTGTCCCAGGACTCTGGGATCATGACCTGAGCCGAAGGCAGAGGCTTTAACCCACTGAGCCACCCAGGTGCCCCCAGAGGCTGCTATTTCAATCCTGACTATTTGAGACACTGACCAAGTATTTGTAACCATTTCTTGCCTCCTCATAATTACATTTCACTGTGGTACAAAGTCTTTGAAGGGAGACTCATCAATTGGATCAAAACTGTCAAACTGATCTAAAGTTTTATCTTCCATCACTATTCAAGAAAAAGCTTTCCATCTTCACTGTTTTATTCTAAGCAGTGTTAAAGCCAGCTCTCTTCTCTTTTCAGTCAGGATTCCCCAATGATAATCTAGTTTCTCTCATTTTCTTATAAAGTTTTTACCTTTCCTCCAGAGGATATTAAAGATCTCCATAATTTTGGTACTCACCTGATCTAGTGATGCTGGAAACAAAAGAAGATCCAGGCTATATACAATACATGTACTCTGGGTTATTCAAGAATAGAGAGACAGAGAGAGTCCACAACTCCTCTTAAATCACTAGTTAACATCCTGCTTCCACCCCATATCAATGGATATGAAAGCTTACATTGTGAAGAGAAAGTAAAATTGGAAGACTTTGAGATATTTTAAAGAGATTTTTTTTCTTGTTAATTATGTGGTTTGGGGCTAAGATTAGTTCTTTGAGTTAAGTTCAGCTGAAGAATCTCATTGCCATTTTTAATGGGGCTCCTTGACCTCATGAGAACAATAAAATGTCCCAAGATACTACCAGTCATGTCGGTCTTTCTATTTCAGTTGTGCGTACATGTGCCAGAAGCCACATAGTAATTTGAACAAGGAAGTTTTAGCATAAGGAATTATTAACCTTTCACAAGAAAATAAGAGAAAATAAAGGAAATTCTAGGGCTGAGGAAAGATTCCCCAAGAAAGGAATAAACTTGGGAATGAGGTCATGAAGTTCCTCCTTAGGGTAGGATATAGCCGTCATTGAAGAAGGTAAGATTGCAGCCCACTGGAAAACAGAATAGTTCTACATGTCCTAGGCAAGAGCTTGTTCATAGTCAGCCAGCCAGAGGCAGAAACAGAACGATCCGCCAGAGTACCACAAAATTATCTGGAACCTGCATGTTAGGGTTGTGTTAAACTTGTTGAAAAGCTAGTTGGGACCCCATTTGGCCTTACCAGAAGCTGCCAAGAAGCCACCACAGAGATCTCACCAAAAGGCCACCCCTAAGAGGGCTCCAGAAAGCCAGCTGGGATGCCCTTGGAATTTGCCCAGTAGAAGCTAGCAATGGTAGCCACAGAGCTTGCCTGAAAGCTGAGGTGTCGCTGACCTGGCTTCCAGGAAGCCAGCTATAGTGTCCATGAAACTCAAAAAACAACCTGCAGAACTCATCCAGGAGATACAGGGATCTCCAGGGGACGTCCTGCCTGCCAGCCGGGCCCTTTTCAAAAGTTAGAAGCAAAGCACATCAGATCTGGGGAGAGAAGCCCCTTCCTCCTCCAGTGGCCCTCCAGAGACTTTTAGTAACAAAGATTAGCATTGTGCCAGCTGCTGAGAAAGAAATGTTCCAGTATTATAAACAGGGCAATGAAGGGTAGTTTTGGAGCTAAGAGGCAATAAATTTGTAACTGGCACAGTGCCCAAAAGAACAAACTAGTAATACATTCACCTTCACTTAAGTCATCAAGATTCTGCTACATACTGTCTGAAAGTGTAAGAGCCTCCTGAAGAACAACAATGTATACATTTCACAGTATTAAAATGATGCCATTTTCTAAAAGAACTACAAGATTTAGCTTACCTTTGATGTTAAAAGACAAAAATGATATCCTTTCCATAACACAGCTCTAAAAACAGCTGCTGTCTTATACAATTAGGATATTGGAAATCCTGAGGCAAATCTAGTGAAATAATAACATTCCGTTTATCTAGCAAGAAATCAACATTTTACTATGATTTCCGGAATGTTCCTATGGGCAAGTAAGTCTATAGCTATTTGCAAGGGTTCAAGCCCCAGCAAGTCTGGAATTGACCTGAATTGTTCTGCTAAAGCACCTGCAGGGCACAATCGCTGACCGAGGCATGAAAGATGTTGATTAATAGTGTTGCTTTGTAACCATGAGTCTGAGGAGTTTCAGGGCTGTTCATGCCGTCTTGTCAGTTCTGTTTATTGATAAACGTGAAATTCGTGATTTACAACTGATCTTGGCATGACCCCTGCAGCCAAGGGGTGGGTGTTGGGAGCTTTGGTTTCAGGGCTGGTTATAGAAGAAGCATATGCCTCCCTGACCAATAGACTGTGAAAAACCCTGGCTAAGACCCCATTTGGAGCTCCTTGGTTCCAAGGTTTTCTGTGCACACGTCCGTGCTTCCTGGTCCAGATGAGAAAGTGTTTCCAATGTGGACAGAGGGAAGGCGATTTCAAGTCACATCTGGCTTCTCTGGACCCCCTGCTGCCAGGTAGCCTTTGGCAAGTATGTATATTCTTCCTTTAATAATGTTGCTGTACTGTATACTTTTATTGAAACAAAGCATAGATTTCTAAGCATTGTCATTTTGGATGCTGTCTTCTTCAGCAGTCATTCCCTAACTGCCATTGGTAGAGCAGCAAGGCTCTCTTTAAGGTATAATAATTCCAGGCCTCACAAGGTGAGTGGAAAGTGTTCCAAATGTAGAATAGGTTTTGCCCCAGAGAGAACCACTGGGAAACTCTTTTGTAAAGACTTTATTTTTTAAGAGGCTCAGAAACTTTCCATTTGGCACCTCCCTTCTTCCCTTGCTTGAAATTTCTCTAGATTTGACAGCTATTAACAGGATCCTACATCCCATCATGTTGCCTTTAATATTTCCAAGCCAGTAAGTTTTTGTCATTTTTATAATGAAACTCAAATGATGAAATGTGTTGGCTCTGAGCTGCATTTTTCTTTTTTCTGAAAAGCCAAATATTGAGAATAGTTTGCAACAAATGATACTTACATTTTTCATCTCATTTTTTTGTCTAGTATAGGATAGTACTATCACTTCATCTCCTTATGCAGTGTCTGAGGAGCCCATTGGATTTGCTTGATTTTTATAAAGGATCATCTCCTCCCAATAAAAGCCATTAATTCCTCCTGCATAGATATGTCTTTCATTTTTCAGGTTATTTCTTAAAGCTCTGATTGTGAATGTTTAATATAAATTGGGATTAAAAAAGTGAAGTTTCAAACATTTTTTCAATATATTTTTCTTTTAATAACATTCAAATGTAATTTATATCTTTTAAAAAGTCAAAATACAAACTGAGGTTTTGTTTAGGGCTTAAATCAGCAATTATGTTCAGATTCTATATGATTAATGTATTGGGCATAATTTTTTATTTGTTATTGCAAGCCAGCTAAAGTCATGTCTTAATTTCTAAAATTGGCAAGAATTGGGGCTCCTGGTGGCTCAGTCAGCTAAGTGTCCAACTCTTGATCTCAGCTCAGGGCTCAAGCTCACAGTTATGAGATCAAGCCCTGATAATAGATAGATAGACAGACAGACAGATAGATAGATAAAATTGCCAAGTATTAAATGCAAAGGCTCCACCCTGCCACTCCACCCTGCCTGCAATTTCTGATGTGATAGCCTTGGGAAAGAGTCTGGTTAAGACCTAGTCCTATTTTGATGGATACCTCTGGACATGAAGAAGCATAATCAAAGAAAGGAGAAGTGGTCACAGCTTTATTGTTTAGATGATTTAAGATCCAACTCACACTTCTGAATTTCCTTAATAAAATCAAACCAAGCATCCTAAGATAGGGACCCAAAATCAGCTCAGGGCAAGAGAGACAAAAACATCACCTCCATCCTTAGCTACCTCTTTTACCTGCAGGGCCTAAAACAGGAAATTAGGATGAGGGCAATTGGGGCTATTTCTACTTTTTTCCATTTTTACCAGTAAATAACCCCCCTCCCTCTTTTCAATTTTTAAAGCTTATTTAATTTAGTTGAACCATGAGGGTGCGAGCTAGAGAAAATTGAAACAGGCTGCCTATAAATTAAGTGAGCCCAGGAGCCATACACAGCACATTTCAAACTGTTCCTTCAAATGAAGTTGTTACTTTAAAATATTTCTATTTTATTAAATTTTAAAGCAGGGTGTTCACCTTGCAGAAGGTGAACTTTTCTGATCGTTTATAAACTGCAAATATATGGCAAAATCATTAAGATAGGTATAATTAAGGATAAGTATACGTAGTTGTATAAAAATGTCTTCAACATAGCTGCAAAAATCTTTCATCTACAACTCCATCTTTGTTAAACAGAAATAGTCACTCAGCAAATCTCTCTTCTCTGTGACTTTCCTGCAATGTAGCAGAAAGACAAAGCTTAATTGATAGGATTGGCAGTCTTTGAACATAGATATTCTCAGTGGAAGACATTTCTTTGATTACCATATTCAGCTTGCTATCCTTAGTCGCTGGGCATAGATGTAAAAGGAAAGAAGGGATGAGTTAGCAAACTGAAAAATTAGCCCAGATTTTAGATTGCACCAATCTAGGTATAAATCCCAGCTCCCAGCTGCACCACTGATGATTGTATGAAATAAGTTACTTGAATTCTCTGAACCTCATTTTTCTCTCATAAAAAAATGAAAATGGTATTGTGATTATTTTAAGAATTTAAATGATGCCTAACCTAGGGCTTCTAACATCAGACATATTTAAATCATTGTAGGTACCATAATTATATTTATTATATGGTTCATCTGAATTTTTGCCATGGTTTTTTATGTTTTTCTCACTAGTTCTCAGTTTGCTCAAATATCAAATGCTGAGTTGCTTTAGACCTATAGTTATTGACTTAGCAATATCTGTGCTACATGAAGGTAGCACTGGGGGGTTCACTTCCCCAAGTTCACAGGCAAGCTCCCTTAATTCCTCACTTAGAATATCTCTCAGTAAGAAAGGCTAGTTATGGTCAGTGTGACTATAGAAACATGCACATTTGAGAATCAATAAGGGAGAAGTAAATATGCCTAAATATATGTCAAACATTACTATTTACGGTTTCTAAAAAGGAGCATATGCCCATTTTGCACATTTTTTTTTATTTTCAGCATAACCGTATTCATTGTTTTTGCACCACACCCAGTGCTCCATGCAATACGTGCCCTCCCTAATACTCACCACCTTGTTCCCCCAACCTCCCCCCCCCCCCCCGCCCCTTCAAGACCCTCAGCTTGTTTTTCAGAGTCCATAGTCTCTCATGGCTCACCTCCCCTTCCAATTTCCCTCAACTCCCTTCTCCTCTCCATCTCCCCATGTCCTCCATATTACTTGTTATGCTCCACAAATAAGTGAAACCGTATGATAATTGAATCTCTCTGCTTGACTTATTTCACTCAGCATAATCTCTTCCAATCCTGTCCATGTTGCTACAAAAATTGGGTATTCATCCTTTCTGATAGAGGCATAATACTCCATAGTGTATACGGACCACATCTTCCTTATCCATTCATCCGCTGAAGGGCATCTTGGTTCTTTCCACAGTTTGGTGACTGTGGCCATTGCTGCTATAAACATTGGGGTACAGATGGCCCTTCTTTTCACTATATCTGTATCGTTGGGGTAAATACCCAGTAGTGCAATTTCAGGGTCATAAGGAAGCTCTATTTTAAATTTCTAGAGGAATCTCCACACTGTTCTCCAAAGAGGCTGCACCAACTTGCATTCCCACCAACAGTGGAAGAGGGTTCCACTTTCTCCACATCCACTCCAACACATGTTGTTTACTGTCTTGCTAATTTTGGCCATTCTAACTGGTGTAAGGTGATATCTCAATGTGGTTTTAATTTTACTCTCCCTGATGGCTAGTGATGATGAACATGTCTTCATATGTCTGATACAAATGGCTATTTGTATGTCTTCATTGGAGAAGTGTCTGTTCATATCTTCTGTCCATTTTTTTATATGATTGTCTGTTTTGTGTGTGTTGAGTTTGAGGAGTTCTTTATAGATCCTGGATATCAACCTTTTGTCTGTACTGTCATTTGCAAATATCTTCTCCCATTTAGTGGGTTGCCTTTTTGTTTTGTTGACTGTTTCCTTTGCTGTGCAGAAGGTTTTGATTTTGATGAAGTCCCAAAAGTTCATTTTCACTTTTGTTTCCTTTGCCTTTTGAGACATATCTTGAAAGAAGTTGTTGTGGCTGATATTGAAGAGGTTACTGCCTATGTTCTCCTCTAGGATTCTGATGGATTCCTGTCTTACGTTGAGGTCTTTTATCCATTTCGAGTTTATCTTTGCAAATCAATCAGTGTGATAGAACAAATCAATAAGAGAAGAGAGAAGAACCACATGGTTCTCTCAATTGATGCAGAAAAAGCATTTGACAAAATCCAGCATCCGTTCCTGATTAAAACACTTCAAAGTATAGGGGTAGAGGGAACATTCCTGCACTTCATCAAATCTATCTATGAAAGACTCATAGCAAATATCATTCTCAATGGGAAAAAGCTTGCAGCCTTCCCGTTGAGATCAGGAACACGACAAGGATGCCCACTCTCACCACTCCTGTTCAACATAGTATTAGAAGTCCTAGCAACAGCAGTCAGACAACAAAGAGAAACAAAAGGTATCCAAATTGGCAATGAAGAAATCAAACTCTCTCTCTTCGCAGATGACATGATTCTTTATATGGAAAACCCAAAAGACTTCACCCCCAAACTACTAGAACTCATACAGCAATTCAGTAATGTGGCAGGATACAAAGTCAATGTACAGAAATCAGTGGCTTTCTTATACACTAACAATGAAAATACAGAAAGGGAAATTAGAGAATTGATTCCATTTACTATACCACCAAGAACCGTAAGATACCTGGGAATAAACCTAACCAAAGAGGTAAAGGATCTGTACTTGAGGAACTACAGAACACTCATGAAAGAAAGTGAAGAAGACACAGAAAGATGGAAGACCATTCCATGCTCTTGGATCGAAAGAAGAAATATTGTTAAAATGCCTATACTGCCTAGAGCAATCTATACTTTTAATGCCATTCTGATCAAAATTCCACCAGTATTTTTCAAAGAGCTGGAGCAAATAATCCTAAAATTTGTATGGAATCAGAAGAGACCCCGAAATGCTAAGGAAATGTTGAAAAACAAAAATAAAATGGGCAACATCGCATTACTTGATTTCAAGCTTTACTACAAAGCTGTGATCACCAAGACAGCATGGTACTGACATAAAAACAGATACATAGACCAGTGGAACAGAGGAGAGAGCCCAGATATGGACCCTCAACTCTATGGTCAAATAATCTTCGACAAAACAGGAAAAAATATACAGTGGAAAAAAGACTGTCTCTTCAATAAATGGTGCTGGGAAAACTGGACAGCTATATGTAGAAGAATGAAACTTGACCATTCTCTTACACCATACATTTTGCACATTTTTAACAAAGAAATATGTTTGCTTTAAGGAAACAAATTATGTTGGAGTATATAAGAATTTAAAAGGCAAGTAATGGATGTTTTATAGTTGGAATTTCAAAACTAGTAATGTTAATCAATGCATTGGAACAAATGCCTAAATATTGGGCAAAGGGGAAGATAAGTTAGGTCCCTATCATATACCATGCAAAAATAAATGCCAGACAGAACAATGATTATTTTTCTTTTAAAGCTTTTAAAAATATTAATATAGAATATATTTTTAAGTTTTATAGTGGAAAATGCCTTTCTTTAACATATTACCACAGTCAGAAAACATATACGAAAAGACTAACAAATTTGACTACATAAAGTTTCTGTATGGCAGATATTCTTTTTATGTTCAAGTGGATAATCCACCTTTATTTTTTTAATCTTTATTTACATTCTAGTTAGTTAACATATAGTGCAATATTGGCTTCAGGAGTAGAATTCAGCAATTCATCACTTACATACAATACCCAGTGCTCATAGCAACAAGTGTCCTCTTTAACACCCATCACCCATCTGGCCCATCCCCATCCTCTATCAACCCTCAGTTTATTCTTTATTGTTAAGAGTCTCTTATGGTTTATTTTCCCTCTCTTTCTCTCTCTTTTTCTTTCCCCTGTGTTCATCTGTTTTGTTTCTTAAATTCCACCTGGGAGTGAACTCATATGGCATCTGTCTTTCTCTTATTGACTTATTCTGGTTAGCACAAAACACTCTAACTCCATCCATGTTGTTGTAAATGCAAGATTTCATTTTTGATGGCTCAGTAATATTCCACTATGTGTGTATATGTGTGTGTGTGTGTGTGTGTGTGTGTGTGTGTATCTCACATCTTCTTTATCCTTTCATCAGCTGGTGAACATTTGGACTCTCTCCATAGTTTGGCTATTGTTGATAATGCAGTTATAAACATTAGGGTTCATGTACCACTTTGAATCTGTATTTGTGTATCCTTTTGGTAAATATGTAGTAGTGCAATTGCTGGGTTGTAGGGTAGCTCTACTTTTAACTTTTTGAGGAACTTCCAAGCTTTTTTTCCAGAGTAGCTGCACCATTTTGCATTCACACCAAAAATGCAAGGGGATTGGTTCCCCTTTCTTATGGCAGAAGATATTCTAAAGGAAGTTGAAAAACACAAATTACAAATTTTGAAAAATACTTTTCAATGCATTCCAGGAAAGGGTCAGTATCATTTTGGACGAAGTTATGATAGCATTTTGAAGTCATTGCTACACTGAATCCAAGAGATATCCCAATCCATTGCCAACCCAAGCCATTCCCTACTGTCACACAAGAGGTTTCCGAGGGAGCCTTACATAAAGATCCAAAATAGAACTCAAGTCAAACTACAATTTAATAACATCTAACATCTATGCAAGCAACTGATATTTCTAAATGCATTAGAAGTTGATTCAGAATACAAGCCTTGGGCTGTAATTCTCACTTTTCAACACTCCCTCTTCCTGTATAAATAAGGAAGAATATTCCCAGGAATGCCTACATAGACCAAGCAAGGTGACCAGGCCTTAACAGCATCCTTAACTTGGTTTGTCAGTTCTGCCACATGGAATTCAAGCAGGAATGACAAGCAATTCACTCTCCTGGCCTTGGTGCCTAAAACTGGAAGCCCTAAAGAGAAAGGGAATATAGGTAGGTCTCCGTGATTTTAAAGTTACAGTAATCTTACCTATTTTTAATTGTGACCCAACCAATGATATGAGCTCTGCTTGGATATATTAACAAATGTTTCTCCCTTGGAGAAGAGTGAGTGACAAAAAAAAAAAAAAATGCTAGTTTTTAAAAGATGAGGAAATTCTTTGTACTGTCAGAGAATACTAAGCAGAAATCCAATAATTCATTTTGAGAACATTATAAACACCTTTTCTCTCACTGAATAATGAAACTACCCCTAATCACAAAGCATAGAAGAGTTATTAAGAAAATGGCCCTAGAATTAGAAACCTGTCTCTAATATCATCCATTGTGTGACCATAAGTATATATCTTGAGCTGTTCAGCTGGTTCCTTTACCCCTTAATTTGAAATAATACTTACTTCTTTGAGTCTGTAGGAAGCATTACATGAAATACATTCAAAAAACTAATTTATGCTACCTGGTACTATGACGTTTCTCACTGGGAAGTAATCCAAATTGTAGGTTTAATCCAGCGCCTAACACATGTTAATACTGTAGTCAGTAACAGTTGTATATTTTAGCCCTCTACGATTCTTAAGAAAATATCAAGATTTATCAGGAGTATCTTTAAACTACCACAACTATAGCCAAACCAACATATCCAGGTTTTATGCTAACAAAGAACCTGACTCGATATATGATGGATGCTCGATATATGAATGACTGCCAGAGGTGAAATCATTTAGCAAATGTTCTGAAAAAAGTCTCTGACTTCCTGGTGGCTTTTCACTTCTGATTTAAAGACTTGTTTCCAAGAAATGAAACATTTTCTTGGGAATTTAGTACATTGGCTTTTGGTTCAAATCCTTAGAAAACTTTTACAACTATAGAAATGACTGTTGGACAGATTAGACCTCTTCTTCAGTCCCACTGCTCATGCTCAAATCAGTCCTGGGAGTGCAACAAACTATCCAAAGTCAAAAGCTTGTGCTGAAATATCACTGTGGGCTGTCGGACACAAGCTGGAGTCTTCTTAGAGGAAACTGGATTGACAATTTTCTTTAGACAAGAGAGTTTTCAAAAAATTTTCCAACTGTATATCCTAAGGGCTCCATAAGAGGGTTTTGTTTTTTTTTTTTTTTTTTGCTGTCTTCTACTTTCTCTACTGAAATTAAGATATAACAACTTTTAATGTAACTTGTAGATGTATTTGCATGGAATAAAATGTACGTCCCTACAGCCTCAATCTGCCTCACAATATGAAGCCTGCTATTGTTGGCTAAGGGCTCAACAGAGAGGAGTTACAAAGGGTATAAAACTGGCTTAATCAACTTACCTGTCTACATTTTGCTATCAGGCATGATCAAAGCTACATAAAACCAATATCCAAAGTCACCTTATTATTCTCCTTGTGCTCCTAAGACTTCTAACCCAATATCTGAGATAAAACTGCTTTGATAGCATATTTAAATACATTTTTATTCCAAACTTTAATCTTAGTCACAGCTAAACCATGGAGGTGATGAACCCTGGTAGGACCTGGTAGTTATAACTCTGTTATAACTCAGGTAACACTGCATTCTTAAAGATAATCCAAAAATAAATAAATGAATAAATAAAATCGCAGTTCCTTTATTTAATGTGTGACTGTACATCTCGAGTCAAATGAGAAACATAGGAGTCCCTTGCACAGCAATGAGGGCTACGCTATGTTCTATTACATGGACATAGCTCTATTTTAATTTAGAGGGAATATAGAGATGGCTGACTCAAAGATTTCAGAGCTTTTAATATTTCATTCCTTTTTAGTTACTACAGAAACGTAAAATCTGAAAAGTCAAACTGTCAGTGAAGCAACACATTCTTTTCTTATTCTTTCATAGATGTTTTATATTAAATGCATCTCACGTAGCAAAGCTCTTTTTCTCCCCCAGAGAATCTGGCAGCCACAAGACTTAGTTTTACCAGTGTCTGTGGGTGTCTCTGAGTAGCAGTCAAGTACTCTGAGAGAATAACAGAGAAGTCACTGATATTTTCTAAAGAAAATCACTCCAGCAGCTCATCAAAAAGTTGGCATAAAGAAAATTAATTTCTGGAATCTTCAAAGACTTTATTTAAACTCATTTGCAGAGACCAAAGGGAAATCATATTTTTAAAATCTCACATAAATGACTTCCATGGCCCATTAAAATCTTTTTGCTTTGTATGATTTTTTTTTTTTTTTTTGGTAGTAAAACACATTGCTCACGAATATATTTCCTCTATATAGGGTCCTTAAATTAAATGGCAAAAAAAAAAAAAAAAACACAGGAGTAAAGGGAATGACATTTGTCAGTCACTGATGCTTTGTCAAGAAGATCATAATTCACTATATTTATGTTATCTCTTTTAGTCTTCACTGCAATCTTTAAAAGTGTGGTGGCAATAAGTATGGTGGTTAGAGACACAGGCTTTAGAATCAGCTTTGTTTGGGTTCAGATCCTGCCACTAGCCAAATGACCATCAAATTCCTTAACCTTTCCAAGCCTCAGTATATTCCCCTGCAAAGAGGGGTGAAATGTTACTTGAGGATTTAAGTAGGTAATGAAAATAAAAATCTTAGCAGAAGGCAATGCATATAGCAAATAATACATAGAAGCGAAATAAAAGATCAGCACTCTGGTTCACTTAACACATGCAAAAAGTGAAGTTCAGAAATGAAATAATTTATCCACACCACAAAGGTAGATATCAATGGGGCTTATAGTTTAATTTTTCTCTCTCAGGTCCCAAAGTACATGATGTCTCTGTTATAAGATTACTCTAAGAATTAAACTTTTCTACAACAAAAATCAAAAGAAGCGTTGATATGTACTTATAAGTGGGTGTCGCCCTAAAATTCCTATGTTGAAGCTGTAATTCCCAACATGATGATGTTTGGAGTTGGGCCTTTGGGAGGTAATTAGGGTTAGGTTAGGTTAATGAGGGTGGCGGCCTCACCCTGGGATTAATTGGCTTATGAATCGAAGAAGGACAGAGTGAGGAGACAGCCATCTGTAAACCAGGAAGCGAACTCCCTGGCACTCGGACATGAGACATCCAGCCTCCACAACTGTGAGGAAATGAATTCCTATTGTATAAACCACCCAGTCTATGGTATTTTTGTGATGGCAGCCTGAGGTGATTAATATAAATGTTTTAATTCCATTTGGGAAGAGAGAAAATATTGTGCGACTCTTTCTTGCCCCTTTAGTGTCCCTTTTTGTTTATGTATGAGATGAATAAGCAGGCAGGGACTCTCTTACCCATCCATATCTCGTAGGAATAATTGGAATGTTCCCCACAGAGAACGGTAGTAGGCAGATGAATGAAGTTGAAATGCCACGTAGTAGAATACAAAGGGACCGGGACCGGGACCGTGAGCTGGGTAGTCTCCTCAGACAGGGCATGGGCAAGGTGGGACTGTGATTGACATTTTTAGTTCACAGATGCTTCCAGAGGTTAGTGACTTTCCTACGGCCATATTAGCTGCTACAGGACAAAACTAGGATTTGAGAAGCATAATGTATCTTGCGCTCTCAGCCACGGACTTAAAAATAATAAAAACGACACTCTTAGAGTCTTGTTTTTAATCACAGTAGAAAAATATATTTGATCATATATCAAAAAATCCAAACAAATCAAGAAAAATCCAAATCCAAACAATCCAAAATATCCAAACAAATTCAAGAAAATCTATGTTTTCATAAGATGTAATCCAAGTGACATTTTTAAAAATAGGCTATTCTAACTCATACTGTTTTCTTAAACAGTGTCAAATTAATGATTGTATTATATGAAGCTTTCCTTAAGTTATTTAAAAGCTATACCTCAGATAGCAATGCTTATAATTCTTTTATCCTAGAACATATCATAATGTTTCATGGTTTCTTGCCTTTGCACATGGAAGGCCACTTCCCGGCATATCTTCTATTCTTCTTTCCTTGTCTGTAGGGGCAACTCCTGGTTACCTGTTTGCCATTTTATTATTTTTTTTTAAAGATTTTATTTATTTATTTGACAGAGAGAGATCACAAGTAGGCAGAGAGGCAGGCAGAGAGAGAGGAAGGGAAGCAGGCTCCCTGCTGAGCAGAGAGCCAGATGCGGGACTCTATCCCAGCACCCTGAGATCATGACCTGAGCCGAAGGCAGCGGCTTAACCCACTGAGCCACCCAGGTGCCCCTGTTTGCCATTTTAAACCTGAGTTCAAATAATCTCCTCCAGTAAAACTTCCCTAGCCAACAGTCCTGAATTATAATTTGCTCCACTCTCTAGGAAATAATTGCTCCTTGTGTATATTTACATATTTACATTGCAGTGGTCATACAGTGGAATAATTTATTAAGATGTCTAGCTTCCCTATAGACTAGACACTTGTGCATATAGGTACTGTATCCTAGTCACTTTTTTTGTGGGTTGTGGCTTTCATTATTTTCTTTTCCATGTTTGTGTTTATAAGATATGACCAAGTAAATAAAATACTGGCTGAGACAAAACCTCCCACTCTCAGCCGGCTGAACTTCCACTCATTCAGTTTTCCATTCATTCCGTCAGTCACGGATCAGTAATTTATTGGGCCCCATCACATCCCCGGGACGATAACAGGAGCTGGGAATGGAGCCTCTTGCTTCTTTGCTCACCTGTACCCTCCTCATTTTATTCTCTATCTGGTCTTGTTTGCAGGCACTTTGAATGTATCACATTTATCACACTATCTAGAACATTACAGGCAACCAATAATTTTACTTAATCAAATGTACACAGAAACTGAGAAAATTAACATCCTATTTAGGATTATTTAAAGACATCATTCCTTGATAGGAAGTCCGGAGATAAATTTCTGCATACATTCTACTCTTTTACAGGCATTGCAACAATAATATATTAAGGTTTTAAGATTTATACGGTTCAGGTTATCCAGTCACAAGCTTCACTTTATAATTGGGTTCTTATGTCTACAATTAGCCATTTATAAATAAAAGTAGTACAATAAATACTTAGGCTTTTTTAAACAAATACTTAGATATTTTGAATCTATTTGTATTTTCTACTTTAAAAAATCATGTTAAACCTATGGCTCCTGGGCGCCTGGGTGGCTCAGTGGGTTAAGCCACTGCCTTCGGCTCAGGTCATGATCCCGGAGTCCTGGGATCGAGTCCCGCATCGGGCTCTCTGCTCAGTGGGGAGCCTGCTTCCTCCTCTCTCTCTCTGCCTGCCTCTCTGCCTACTTGTGATCTCTGTCAAATAAATAAATAAATTCTTAAAAAAAAAAAAAAAACCTATGGCTCCTTTCCCATTCTTTAAACTTTAGATAATTCCAAAGTGACTAGTCTAAAGGTAGTTTTTCAAATTCAGGTTATTTTAAAGAATTACATTTAATAGTTTCCGACTAATAACCATTTTGCTGGGTTAGGAATAGTTATGCAATGTAATTTTCTTTCCCTCCTTCTTAGTACTTTTGGTTTATAAATTATATTTGGAAAGCACTTTTGACAAAGATCACCAACTATATATGCAAATTACTGTGACCTTTAAACTTAACTGCACCCCTCAGCTTGTGCTCCCCAGACGAATAACAAAAGGCAGCAGAATCACCCACAAAGCTAACAAGAAGTGTTCCCAAGCCTGACATCCCAGTACAATCATTGCTTAGAAAACCAAAAATACGTCCGTGCAAAATTATAGAATATTTGTAACTAGCAGGACTTTGTTCCAGGACATTCATTTTACAGGAAATTCTGATTCCTTAAAAACATACCTCCGCCTTCATTCTCCTCTCAAGTCATCATTGTTATATCAGACATCTGCTTAGAAAGATCCTTGGCACTTTTTGGAAGGTTTTTCACTTTATCTGAATTGCATTTCACTGACCTCCCAGTGGTTCCACTATTTCACACAGCTGGCTCTGCCCTCTATGATCCCTTAAAGTGTGGAAATGGAAAAATATAATGGTCATTCAGGTACAGGAGCCTCACTGTGAAAATTCTGGTTGTTCTCACCGTATCCATCAAGACAAATCGGTTTTCTGGCAGGCTGTTCTGGAAAGTAGACATTAGTCCAGTTGCTTGTGTGTTTGGGTAATTTTTCATTTATTCTCTTCTGTTTTTACTCTTCCTTGATTGGCAAGTGCTGTTAGTTCATTTATTGAGTACACATGGTTTTAGAAATTTTAGAAATGGAAGAGTCATTTCTTAGTCACCCCTGGCCTATAAACTACTTATTTATAACTTCACTTCCCTCAAATTGCAGATGATGTTTTTGACTCATTAGTATAGTTACTATTGATGGCATATTTCAGGAAACTCCTTGGCTTATGGCTCAGTCTAATGTTAAGAAATCTAGAGGGAGCTGAGATGGGGCAACTTTAGAGCTGACTCTATTTTCACATCCATTTCATTCACTCATTCACTTAGCATTTATAAGGCAACATTGTCTTCAAAGTACTATTAGAAATTGGAGAGAAATACACTTTCTTCCTCAAAACAAAAGTATGGTGATTCCAGGTGAGAGTGACTATTCTTCAAAATTGTCCTTGTTTAATTGACTTAACTAGACTAAAATATATTGTTCTTTAGAATTTAAATTCAAAATCAAATCCTGACACATGCTCCAATGTGGATGAATCTTGAAAACATTATGTTAAATGAAAGAACCTGGTAAAAAATGACCACATATTATATGATCTCATTTATACAAAATGTCTAGAATAGGACATTCTGGACATTAATATGAATATGAATTAATATGAATTAATTAATGATTAATATGAATAGTAGTAGATTGGTGTGTGACAGGGCTGGGGAAAAAGAAGAATAGGGAACAACCACTAGTGATCTGGGGTTCTCTTTGGGGAGTGATGAAAATACTCTACTATTAAATAGTTGAGATAATTGCATAAATCTGTGAGATGACTGCATAACTCTGAATTGAACTGTGTACTTTAAATGCATGAATTGTATAGTATGTGAATTAGATCTTTATAAGGCTGTACAACATACACACACATACATATGAACATATACCAATGAATTTTTTGAATATTTTACTTCTAGGTTCTGACACTTTTAAAGTCTTAAGGAATTTCACAGCTGTTATGAAGTCATTTTGTCTATATGTTTAGCTGGTAGAAACAAATTCTATAATTCGATAATGAAGTAATGGAAAATAAGGTTAAATGTTTTAGTTAAGTTTCATTTTAGATTTTATAAAATAATTAAGTCTAGTCACATGCTTTAGATATCATAATTAGTCTAATGTCTAATTACATAATTATGTGTCTTTCCTAGCAAAAACTTTAGATGCTAATCCTTACTGCTTGACAAATTACAAAATGCCTCTTTTGCCTTTACCTGCTTCAATAGCTTCTCAAAACTATTTAAATTCATTTGTGATCTCTGGCTATACAAAGTGCCAGCCATTGTCTAGAAAAGCACAATTATCTAGAAAAGCATAACAATAAGAATTTAATATTATTTCTGAAATTTTTTAAAGTACAAAAAAGGCTTTATTTTTTGAGAGTTTTGTTTTGCTTTATGGACAAATGTGTACCTAGTTACATAACTAGCCCATTCATTTATTCCAGTATTTATTTATGCATACATACTTTGGGCAAACATTGAATACTGGCTCTGTCCCACACATTATCTACTACACTAAGGAATTCAAGGTCAAGTCACTGTCCTTGAGACCCTCACAATCTAGTGAAACTTTTGCTACTAAATAAATCCATAGAGATGAGAACATAAATGTCAATGCTAGTCTGAGAAAAAGACATGCAAGTATATCATATTATTGTCTATCATCTTCAAAGAACATTTCTAAGAATAATATTTCAATCTACATATGTAAAAGAGACAAAGCCACATAAGAAAGTATGCAAGTAATCTGTTAATACAAAAAGTTTAACTACATTTAGCCCTGCCTTTTGCTCTCAGTAGTTCTCTGAGGTAAAGAACACACATGATGAAAAAGAGAAAAAGGTCAGAACCAATATTTTAATCCCCCCTTGAATAACTCCTCTCACTGTAACTTCTAGAATCCTATTTCTTTTCATTTATATCTTATCTAGGAGTATAAACAAACTCCAAGATTTTTAATCTTCATAGAGCAATAAATATCTGGACATCTGTTGATAAAACCACTGACCAAGTGGGCTTTAAACCAGACCTTCAGCATCTTTAGTCTGAATTATCAAAATTGCCTGTCTTTCTCATTGTTTTTCTGTAAATAAGGTATTGTTTTCTTTCAAAATTGCTTTCAATATTTTCCCTTTGTTTTTAGTTTTCAGAAGCTTAATTATTATGTTTCTTGGCAAAGATTTCTTTAGATTTATCCCATTTTTGTAGGTATCTTGCCAAATTTGGCAAGTTTGCAGCCACTATTTCTTGAAGTACTTTTCAGCCTTGCCCACTCTCTTCTCTCGCTGAAGGACTCTGATTGCTGGGGTCCAGCCTCGGCAGGTCCAGGCGTCCCTGAAGGCGGTATCAGCAAGAGGAATGAGAGAGCCACAAATGCAAGTTCTGGTCAGTAGTCAGAAATCTCCATCTTTATTCTGATTTTAGAGCTTCTTATATAGGCAGTTTACTTGGAGTAGGGGGTTACATTCGTGCAAAGGACATCAAGGGACTCAGGCACTCCTCAGATAATTTCTATTTGTTCAGCACATGTTATTCTAGTTAAGCTATAATGGGTACAGACTGGCGCCAGCGATGGGGGAGAGGGTCTTGTTTCGTGAGTAATCATGTCCCTCAGAAAGCCATGGGAGATAGCACAAATATGTGCTTTTTGGTAACTTATTCTGGGGTCTGCAGGAAAACAGGATATAGGTTAATGGAAAATGAGAAGCTTTAGGGACGCCTGGGTGGCTCAGTTGGTTAAGCAGCTGCCTTCGGCTCAGGCCATGATCCCAGCGTTCTGGGATCGAGTCCCACATCGGGCTCCTTGCTCAGCTGTGAGCCTGCTTCTCTCTCTGCCTCTGCCTGCCATTCTGTCTGCCTGTGCTCTCTCTCTCCCCCTCTCTTTCTCTGATAAATAAATAAAAAAAAAAAAAAACAAAAACAAAAAAAAAAACAAGAAGCTTTAGGGATGAACTAGGTGGTAAGGAACTGCAGGAAAATGGGATATAAGTTAATGGAAAATGAGAAGCTATCTGGAGATACTAAGTATATAGGAGAGAAATAGGAACGAGAAGGTGTTACCTTTGCAGGAGGCAGGGTGTATTTCAATGGCTCGGCTTGTGAAAGCATCGGACAAACATTAACCTAGGGAGGAAACCATCTATCACCATACACATCTAAAGTTCTCCAGTGTCCTAGTACAGAATAATTTACCTCCTTGAAGTTGCTCTGGCCCACAAGCCTGAGAGATGTTTGCGGAAGATTAGTAAGGAAGGGGTTCTTTATTTGAGAGAGATAGGGGGATCAGAGAAAAGGGCAAGAGCCTATTAGACCATGCTTATCTGTGGGGATATCCAGCCTTCCGCAGGATTAGGCCTGCATCAGTTCAAACATTAACCTGGTGGGCCAATGCCCTCAACCAGGCCTCATGGCTCCCACCATCTGATGATACCTGTGTTATGGTCTCCCATATCTGAGGCTCTGTTCTATTTTTCAGATTGGATCATTTCTGTTGTTCTGTCTTCCAGGTCACTGATTCTTTCCTCTGCCCCTTTATACTGCTGTTGAGTCCATCCAGTGATCTGTATATTTAACTCTAAATTTTTCAACTCTATTTTCTAAGTTCTTTATTTGGTTCTTCTTTATATCTTTCTTTCTTTTTTTTTTTTTTTTTTTTTTTTTTTTTTTTTTTTTTTTTTTTTTTTGCTGAGACTTTCTATTTCTTTGCTGGTGAGGTGTTGAGGTGCCTTATTATAACAGGTGGAAGTCTAAGCTCCCACTCAGTCTTTGTTGTCATGACTAGAGATAGACCCCAGTTTTTAATATTTTGGAGTTTTATTTTGTTGGTTTTTAGTTTTTGTTTTTGTTACAGTACATTGGTTATTTATCCATCTAAATATTTTCTCTCTTTCTAGGCCAGCATTTTCCT
The DNA here is from genome assembly GCF_022355385.1 of Mustela nigripes. NCBI lineage: Eukaryota > Metazoa > Chordata > Mammalia > Carnivora > Mustelidae > Mustela > Mustela nigripes. The sequence continues at coordinate 29,298,818 of NC_081565.1, forward strand.
GGTTTTCTGCTGGGCCCAATTTTGGGGGTGGGGGTTGTTTGTTTGTTTTTTAAGAGAAAAGTATGACTATGCCACATTTCCAGAAACACAGGCCTGAATTATGAAAATATTGTTGAAATAACAAAAGCTTAGGAAATTTGAAGAACCAAACTGTGATTTTCCAAAATTATAAGTGAAATAACTTTATTTTGATGTAGTATTTTATAAATTTTCTGAAGACCAAAGCTATTGGTTATAGTGAAAACCATTCCTGGACAGTACAAAAATGGTATGAACTGGGTTCAACTTCTCTACTGAAGAACAGACTGTATTTGGAATATAATCCATACATATCACTCCAAAAATAACAGACCTATATAATATACCACATAGACTCTCCATAAAGAATTGCAAAAATAAAGAGGAAAAGGGGATAGACAAGCCAACCACACCTATAGTAGCTCCACACACGGTAATGGAAAAGAAGATTCATGATAAAGAATTGCATCATCCCATCAAACAGCAACAGAGAAAAACTAAACCAGATAAATGCTAAGTTTTAATACTCTAGAAAATTTTAATGTACATTATCACTACCATTCTCCAATTTTAAGCCTTGTGCCTGTGTTCAATGATTGCAAATGGAGTGGTTAAAATGAAATTGGTCAAAATGTTAAGTCAGTTAAAAATAAATTTTCCTCATCACTGGTTTCTATATAATTGTAATGTTAAAGTTACATGAGACAGTTATGAAAAGACTTCTATAATTTAAACATTTACTCATTCTTTAGAATTTTGGAAAGTTTTTCCTTGTTTTGTATTTCCAAATAATTTGATGTATATTTTAACCAGTAAGTGTTCTTTCTTTCATTGGCAGGTCCATAATGAATCAGTCAATTTGCCTACAATTATGTGTCAATTGTCTTAAGATAACTTGGTGGGTTTTTGGGTTTTGTTTTGTTTTGTTTTGTTTGGTCATCATTTTTAAACCTTATGTGTTTTAATGTGATTTTGCCAAGTTAGTAAACATAGACTTTCTTCTAAGTTTTTTTTCCTTGACTTTTAAATTAATTTTTAAACAACAAGGCCAGATTTATATATTGGATTGTATTTTTAAGTATTTTTCGTCTTGTATTCACATTTAAGCAGTTTTTACATGAAACAATAGTTGCATCTTCAAGAGTGATTATCATCATTATTTGATATTTTTGTGCTCGTAAGACTTGAACCCACAGTACAAAGCATATGTAATCTCAATACAGGCTCCTCGAAGAAAATAATGCTGGACTTGGGTTACACAGAGAAATGGGCCTGTTGTTTCAACTGCCAATATCCCCTCCTCAGTAGGACTGTCAAAATATGAACTCCCCACAACTCTCACAGTAGATGCACTTAAACACATAAGGGCCAAGCATAAATCCTTCTATGAGCTGTAGTATAACTTATTTTTAGCTTATGGTTATCATTTAAGTTCCAGGACATGCAATTGAAAGTCCTGACAAATACCTCAGTAATGTGAAAAAAAAAAATGAATTATAAAATGCCAACAAGAAATGGGGCTGTCATATGGCCAGCATTATGTAGGTCATAAAAGAATGAAAGAATCTAAAATCATGAAGATAATCAGTCAAACTGAATTGGTGGATAAAAATGCAATTCATCTGCACCCTCATATAAATTACTAGAATTCAAAAACATTGCAAGTAATCTCGACATACATAACTGCCCATAGGAAAATAGACTCAAGTGTCTTTAATAAATAGAATAAAGCCCACCAAACTACCTGAAAGTATTAATCTGGTAAAATATAATAGTGACAAAAAGACATAGATATGGGTATGAATAAATGTAGAAATATAGATATTTCTCAGTTTGGGGGAGCCTAGGTGGCTCAGTTGGAAGAGCTTCTGACTTAGGCTCAGGTCATGATCCCAGGGTCCTGGGATCAAGCCCCACATGAGGCTCCCTGCTCAGCGGGGAGCCTACTTCTCCCTCTCCCTGTTCCTCTCCCCCTGCCTGTGCTCTTCCTCTCTCTCTTTCTCTCGCTCACTCACTTGTTCTCAAATAAATAAATAAAATCTTTAAAAAAAAAAAAAAGAAAGAAAAAAGATATTTCTCAATTTGTTCTCTTGGTATGCTCTTTTGACCATATTGTTTTTTCTATCCTTTTTTTTTTTTCATTCTAAATTGCCATCTTCAATAAGACAAAGTTATACATATGGATGTAGGTATTAAACTAACAAGCAGTTTCCTACTCAACCATTTGAAATAGTGGCATAGTACCATGTAAGTGCAAAAACAGCTAAGGCAAGAAATGACTGCATCTTAACTAATCAGATTGGTACTGCTCACAGTTCTTGAGTAGGCCTTGCTAAAACTCCTCATGTAATAGGAGACAAAAACAAACAGACAAAATGGACTGGATATATAGAGACAATACCCAATGAGCAAAAAAGAATAAAGGAAAAGAAATTGGGGGAAAAAAGATTTCTATTTAAATCTTACTCTCACATATTTTTCCATATCTCCTATTACAAAGTACTTGTTTTTAAGGATTTTTATTTATTTACTTATTTTGAGAAAGTGAGAGAGAGAGAGAGAGAGAGAGAGAGCACAAGCAGGGAGAAGGAGAAGGAGAAGCAGGCTGTCTGCTGAGCAGGGAGACTGATGTGGGGCTCCATCCCAGGACCCTGGGATCATGACCTGAGCTGAAGGCAGACGTTGAACTGACTGAGCCACCCAGGAACCCTCCTATTACAGAGTACTTTTAACATGATATCCAGGTTTTCTCATGAAAACAGTACCAGCAATAAAATTTGGGGGGTCCAGTGCAAAATGAAAACAAGAGACCTCTGTTCAAAAATCATTTAGAATGTCAAGATAGCAATAGCAAGGAGCATTAAACCAAGCATGGGTCCTTCTGAGTACAGGTCCCTCTCCAACTACAGAGGCTACGTACTCATGAAGTCAGCCCTGCAAGGAGGTGCAAATCATAAAACATGGAGAGTAATTTGGTGATAAGCATCTAGATCTTTATAGATGCACTTGCTCTTTTACCCATTTATCCAATTTCCAGGGCTCTGTATATGGGAAATATCAGTTTCATATATTTATACACAAAATATATTTGTCCCAGTGTTACCTTAATAACGGAACATTGGAGATTTAAAAGCAGAATGATTTGTGGGCTTTTAAAAATGATGTTAGTTAAGAGATTTCTTAGTGACATCATAAAATATTGTTAAATGAAAAAAAATAGGACACAAAACTAGAAATAAAATGTGTTTCCTCTATCTTTCTCTTTACCTCTACTATTTTCTTCTATATGTATTCTCAACACTGAAGTGGCATTTAGTAAATATTAATAGTGCTTAACTATGGGATATGGAATCATACACGATTCTCATTTTCTTTATGGTTTTCTGAGTATTTTATATTTTCCAAAATGAGCACTTAATTACTGTTATAGCTAGAGGGGAAAAGAAGAAAATAATGAAGTCTTTCACCTAAAATGGACAATTTCTAAGCCAACAGTTGGGAACAGTAAACTGTTTGAGCAGTTATACAAGTGGCCTGACTGCAAACACGTCCCACTTTGTCCCTCTCTCCAACAGAGTCCTCCGGAGAAACAGAATTTAGTGCAGAAAGTACTGTTCCATTGAGTTTATGTAGTTTTCCTGGTCTACTTGCCCTGCTACCTCTTTCCATTTACTCCATCCCCGAGCAGACTTAGTGCTTGTACAGTGTAGCAAATTTTGGACAGGATACTATTTAAAATGGTTTATTATGTAGAGTAGACACCAATAACTTAGACCCAGAAAAAGGTTATCCTATTGTCAAAGCAATAATGATCACATGTTAACCAAGTCTACAGATGATTAGAAAAAGAGTTCAGAATGTTGAAGTGTCTTAGCTTAGGTCCCTGATAGCAAAGCATGAGATAAGGATTTGGGTACAGGCAGTGTATTTGGAAGGTGAGCATCGGGATCACCTGTAGTAAGGGAGCAAGAGTGAGAAGTGGGGGAAAGGGGGCAATAACCATAACAGGATCTTTATCAAATTGCTTATTGCAATGGGTAACTGGGGCTCAATTGCTCTGAGGATGCTTCCAGATGCTGTATGCAATGCTTCTTGGAATTTTCCCACCCAAAGACAAAAGCTGAGGTATTAAACTTCTGCACTGGTTGGGTGTTCCTTAAGACAATAACCTCTCTGCACTTCTGTACCATCTACATACAAGTTAAGCAAGCCTCCCAAGGCTTTGGAGAGGTCCAAACATGGCTGAGATGGGATGCTGTCAAGGTGCTTAGAACTTTCCACCACAAACACAACTGGAATTAGTGGTGGGCTGAAGGAATCTGACACAGGGCTCAAAAAATGTCCACAATTGGAGAATAAAATAAAAAGGAAGGGAAGTAGAGGTGCAAGAATGAATGTTTTGCAGTGTGATACTGGGGCAGATAAAACTGAAGAGAAGGGGGCTCAGTGGGTTAAGCCTCTACCTTTGGCTCAGGTCATGAGCTCAGGCTCCTGGGATGAAGCCCTGCATTAGGCTCTCTGCTCAGCAGAGGGCCTGCTTCCCCCTCCCTCTCTGTCTGCCTCTCTATCTACTCGTGATCTCTCTCTCTCTCTGTATCTAATAAATAAATAAAATCTTTAAAAAAAAAAAAAAAACAACTGAAGAGAAATAGATCTCAATCAGTCTGTATCTGTTAGTGAGGAGGAAGAGGAAACTAGGGAAAGGAGATTCATAGAGCAGCAAGGCCATAGTCCTTTTATATGAGTTCTGCTCTGGGGAAAAAAAATTAAAAATATGTGCATTCTGTATATATCATGGGCAAATTAAAGATGTAGAACATTGCATCTTGGGGAGGCAAATTGAAAAAGTACTCTCAGATGCATGTGGGAATCCTCCACTTACCATTTTATGAAGGCAAAATATATTTCCCTATAACTTTTTCCTTTGTGAAATATCCAAACAGTTCTGCATCTCTTGGTGTGTATCAAAGTCTGTTTTTAGGGATTATTCTTTCAGTGCTTATAATCAAACCAAAAGTAATCACGAACACACAGTTCTTTGCACTATAATAGAACTAGAAATACCTTAAACTATCAGCTCATTTCTGTCAAGTCCAGAGTAAGTTATGTGATGTATCCCATCTCACCACAGCTTCCTTGAAAGAAATGTTCAGTGACTTGGAGGGACATGACAAAAACATCGCTATAAACTGTTTGGTGAGTCCCTCCTCAGTGATTTCTCAGCATTTTATCTATGTCACCATTGTAGCACTTCACACCGTCTACAGTAATGCATCTTGTTACATGTCTAACTCCCCAGAAACCAGCAAGCTTCACAGTGAGTAAGACTTTATTTTATCCACCTCTGTGCACATAATTCCCGGCACGTTGCCCAATGTAGAGTTGGTGACCAATACAAATTTGCCGATTGAGCAGGCAAAGCATTTTCCAGGTTAGCATTCCCTGATTTGTGTCAAATAGATCAATACTGACATGGCTTAACCCATCTGAGATCTGAGCTTGGTTCTGCCACCATCAAGTGGGTAACCTTGGATAAGTCAAAAACCTCCTTTCAATCTCTATTTTTTTTTTATCTTTATAATTAAGGGGGTTGAAAAGATGATCCCTAAGGTAACTTCATGCTCCTGCAGTCGATGATCTATGTGTCACAGCTGTTACCTCATTAGAACGCACTGAAGGAATTCTGTCTCCAAGTCCCTACCTAGCTTTCTAAAGCACCTTCAAGTACCCTGTGACTAATGGTGTGTTTATACGTAAGTGTGCAGATATGATAAAAGGGAAATTAGACTTTTAAATCAGGGGACTAATAATGAGGTTGGCACCTTTGTTCTCTTGAAGTTTTAAAAGCTTGTACCTGTGTTTTCTTTAGATTTTCTGTCATCTTCTTTGCTTTCCATTTTAATTTCTAACCTTTGGTTTTGGGGATCTATAGAATTGCTTGTTAACCTGTCAATAGCAAGAAGCAGCATTTGTGTTCATGCACACTACTTTTGCAACTTCAAGGTGTGGTTAAGCAATAAACAGAAAAATCTACAAATTTAATTCATTCTTTTAACACACCTTAATGGAATGTCAGGCACTGTGCTAACTCTAGAACCTAGGAAACAAATTAGAGATGTCTTAATTAGCTAAGAAATAAAGCCAATGCATTCATGAAGACCTAGGGAACTAGAAACTTTTCTTTTAATAAGTAAATATTTATCCTTAGTACTGCTTCTCTCATAGGTATTCTAAAGCAAAATAGCAACTGATGAAGCAAATGCAAATAAAAATCACAGAATCTATGTTCAGAGCAGGGCAATCAATTGAAAATTATAGTTTGATGGATGGAAATCTTTGAAGGGTGAGTAAAGAGCTTTTTTTAAGATGTACTTTAGAATAACTATGATTTTAATTAAGTAACTTTATCCCATTTTGAGGGGTTTTTTAATGCTTTCTTCAAATTTTTTTATCCCAAAGTATACTTGAGCGACTTTGCCTTACAGAGCATACACTAAGTCCACATTAGAATCTCAGAGCACTCACTGATAGAAATTAATGTACACTACATGTGGCAGTATCTCAGGGTCATGACTTTGGCAAAAGTGTGAAAATGTATTCACTGTACCCCAAGAGAAGTTTATATAAGAAGTTTATATAAGGAGAGAGAAGTTTATATAAACTGACAATAGTTCCTAGTGATGGTATTGGAAAAAAACATAATGGTGGGTCACGAAGGAGAAAAATCAGAAAGGAATGCCACAGACGTGTGGGTATATTTACATTAAAAGAAATGATTGGAGAAGAATCAATGAAACAAGATGGGATGGGAGGGAGACAAACCATAAGTGACTCTTAATCTCACAAAACAAACTGAGGGTTGCTGGGGGGAGGGGGTTTGGGAGAAGAGGGTGGGATTATGGACATTGAGGAGGGTATGTGCTTTGGTGAGTGCTGTGAAGTGTGTAAACCTGTGGTTTCACAGACCTGTACCCCTGGGGATAAAAATATATGTTTATAAAAAATAAAAAATTATTAAAAAAAAAAATTAAAAAAAAAAAAAAGAAATGATTGGGCAACAACTTGGATAAATCACCAGGGAATGAACCTGAGCGAATAGAGGCTTACATGCTGTATTGTTCCATTTATACAACATGCTTGAAAGGACAAAACTGTAGAGATAGAGAACAAACCACTGGTTTTCAGAGCAGGTGTGGAGGGTGATTAGGAAGATGGATGTGGTTATAGAAGGGTGATAGTAGGGATTCTTGTAGTGATAGAACTGTTCAATATCTTCACTGAGACAATAGATGCACAAACTTACATGTGATAAAATTGGAAAGAACTAAATATACACACATGTACACACACATGCACACCAGTACATATAAAAAGAGAAATGTGGATTTTCTCAACATCACTTTCCAGATTGTAATATTATCAGTAGTCATGATACATGTTACCATTGGAGGAAGCTTATTAGTAGGATTTCTTTACATTGCTTGTAAATCTACATAATCTTAATTTTTTAATTTAATTACAAAAATCAATAAGAAAAGTGCAGACAGTGCATTAGAAAAATGAGTTGAAGATTTGAACAGGCACTGAATGAGAAGGAAACTCAAATGACAAATCCATGAAAAGTTATTTGGCTCATTGGCAACCAAGAAAGTTAAAATTAAAATCACAATTAGATATAACTGCACAGATTGGCCAAAAATTAGAGCATAATATAAAATTAAATGCTGGTAAGATTGGAATAATCAGAAATCTAATCCACTGCTGATGGAAGTAGAAATGAATATAACAAATCTTAAAAAACAGAGTAGCATTTTCCAATGAAATTGAAATGTTCATACATTTCTACCCAGGAATTTCACTCCTGGGCATTAGAGAAGTACTTGTGTGTATGTACCAGGATACATGCTCATGAGAATACTCACAGTGACATAGGGTTTTTCTGGACAAAAACTGGAAATTCATTTACAATAAAAAGGTTAAATAAATTGGAGTATTTCGAGTCAATGTAATTCTATGTAACACCTCTGTATATAGAATTCTGTATATATGATGTATAGCCACACACATCAACATGGATGAATCTATGAGTAAATATACAAAATAAAGTCAAATGAAAGTTACTGCATCTCTAAATATAAAATATTTTATAATATATTCCTTTTCCACCCCCACATAAACTCTAAGAAAATACCAAATGCAAATGGAAATAATTAGGTATCCATAAACACAGAAGTCTTATTAAATGGTATTATGGAGAATGAATAGGCATAAGTAATTTTACCTTTTGATAGGGACAATCTACACTGACAACTTTGGTCTTTAGACCACTGTAGACCACTCTAGAACACTTATTTCTGAGATTGAATTTTTTTCTGGTACCATAGTAAGCACTTCATAAATATTTGTAGGATAAGTATGTTTTTATTTAATTTAAAAAATTGTATTTTACACTTTTCGTTATACCTTTAGATAGAAACAAATTATATTTTTATGCCTTCACATGCATAGAAAAAAGACTGGAATACATCAAAACTGTTTTTTTTTCTTTTTTGCATTCTGTTATATTTTACATTTTCTCATCTTCTGCATTTCCTTATTATTAGAAGGATAAACAATAGGGAAAAACCTATCAAAAAACTGAAAGCCCTAATTTAATGATCAATTTAATTCACTGAAAACATAAACAGAATTAACCATCATTGTGACCATCCATTACCAGACTCTTAGGAAATGTGATTTCCCTGACTTTACCCAGTGTGGGACCAGAGCAGAGTTTGACCTCAAGACCCTGTGATCGAGACCTAAGCTGAGATCAAGAGTCGAACATTTAACTGACTGAGCCACCCAGGTAGTCCTAGACCTCAGTGATTTTAGATTGGTTTCGTTTAGATTGGTTTTGTTGCCACAGATACTTGTGGTGTTGCCTCATAAAATGAGAGTATCAGTGAAAACAGACATTCCTTAAATTATTTAGTTACAGTTTTAGCCTTTGCAGTTCAATTTGGGCGTCAAGATTGATTACCGTATTCAAGTGTTTGTAAATCCTTCCTCCTACAACCTGCCTTAATCCACAATTTAAGCTCTACCTATAATTCTTTATATGATAATTACTTGTGCATTAAATTTGCATAATTTTGTAGACTAAGGATCTATGATCTCTATGAAAGTCCCCATTTCCCAAACAAGAAAAATTAATATAGTAGCAGTAAGAATTTATCTCCTAAATTCTCTTATAATCCGTGTGTGTCTGGCCTCCCATGGCCAGTATCTGATTTCAGCCTGTATCTGTCTTAAAGCAACTCTCATTTCTAAAATGCAAATCACTTCCCAAGGTGTTAGTGGGCTTCTAGGCTCTACTAAAGTTTCCATAGAGGACATAGGCATTGATGTATATGTGGCAAAATATAGCATTTTTATTTGAACATAAGGAGCCTTCACTGGACATCTCTTCCCACGACTGTTTCTTCCTCACTGGCTTCTAAATCTCCTTTTCTCTCTTCAAACCTCATCTCCCCAGGCCTCCTTCAGCCTCCAGGATTGCTTCTCTCTTCCATTGCTTTCCCTTTCCTAACCAGAGAAATGTATCTGCCTCTGATCTACAAAATTTGCATCACCACACCCATCATTAAGTTGTTTCCAAGTATGCAAAAGGCCAGTAAACTAAGGATAGATTAGGGTGTATGTGTGCACGTCTGTGTGTGACCACACGTGTGCTCACATGTGCAAGAGTTTAGGAAATACATGGAAGTTAACAAAAGTGCCCTCCTCAAGAGAGGGGAAAGGAAATTGAGCAAGAGATATATAACTAAAAAAATGTTGTACTGTCCCACTAATTTCAATTTTGTCTTCACCTTTGTGATGCTTCTGAAATTGGGATGCACCTTACACTTGATATGTACATTTACTATGGAAGTATTCTATCTTTTTACAAAACTTTTGCCCAGATTGGTAGCCATCTCACAATACATAGTATCTTGAAATTGGAGAATACAGTGTGTCTTTTTTAGATTTTCTTTATTACCTTTTAAATTATTATTTTACAAAAATCATCCTAACTTACTGCGTCTGATGATGTAACTGCAAGGTTAAAGACATACAAAAGTATATAAAGGAGTTAATAATCTCTCCCTAACCTCATTCCCTCTCCTGAGCTTACCGACATTGACAATGTGCTGATACCCTTTTATGGAGAGCTCAGACATAGTACATGTACCTGTGTAGTGTTTTGGTTGTGGTGATTTTTACAAAAATAAAATCATATTACTCTAAGCGATTTTGTAACTTAAAATATAGGGGCACCTGGGTGGCTCAGTGGGTTAAAGCCTCTGCCTTCAGCTCAGGTCATGATCTCAGGGTCAAGATCTCAGGGTCATGGGATCGAGCTCTGCATCAGGCTCTCTGCTTCCCTCTCTCTGTGCCTGCTTCTCTACCTACTTGCAATCTCTGTCTGTCAAATAAATAAATAAAATCTTTTAAAAAATAAAATAAATAAAATATATCAAATATATCATGAATATCACCTACAGTTTAATAAATAAATCTAACATTTCTAAATGTCCGCAGGGTAATCTGTAGCATAGACAGAATTTATTCAGCCATTTCCCCCATGCAAATAACTTCCAGTTTTTCTTTACTTCAATTTCCAGCACTTTTTCAATACATACTGTTGTACAGATAGCCTCATTTATTGGTGCATTTATTTCAATAAGCTACAGCCCCAAAAGTGGGATTGCTGGATTAAATGATGTGTGAGGTGGCCCACTTCCCTACACCCTCTGGTCATTGCTTTTTTTAATTTTTCCAGTCTAATGAATGAAAATGGTCTCACACCCTATAATTTTCATTATGCTCACCAGTAGTGAGGTTAGGCATCTCTTCACACATTTCTTAGCCATTTGGGCATTGTAGTCTTTCTCTAGCCTTTGTACACTCTGGATATTTTTCTACCATGTCTTTTTCACATAAAACAATTTATAAGGTCTTATTACTCATTAGGGATATTCCATCTTTGTCAGGCATAAATGTGGCAAGTATTCTTTTATGGTTTATCATTTCTGGTTAGCCTCATACTGTAAAATATATTTTAAAATTTTGATGTTGTCAAGTATGTCTGGGTTTTTTAATTTTTTTAATTTTATTTTCTTTTTTCAGTGTTCCAAGATTCATTGTTTATGCATCACACCCAGTGCTCCTTCAATACGTGCCCTCCTTAATACCCACCACCAGGCTCAACCATCTGCCCATTCCCGTCCCTTCCAAAACGCTCGGTTTGTTTCTCACAGTCCACAGACTCTCATAGTTCGTCTCCCTCTCCAATTTCCCCCAATTCACTTTTCCTTTCCTTCTCCTAATGTCCTCCATGTTGTTCCTTATGCTCCACAAGTAAGTGAAACCGTACGATAATTGACTTTCTCTGCTTGACTTATTTCCCTCAGCATTAATGTCTGTTTTTTACTCTTTTGTTTAGGAAGCTATCCTTCACCCTGAGATTATAAAGTCACTTAAAGTTTCTTCTAATGATTTTAATGTTTTATTTTTATTTACTTTTTTGTCTTATTGAGATGTAATTTGCATACAACAAAATTCACTCATTTTAAGCATACAGCTTGATGAATTTTTGTAATTGTGTATAGTCATGTAACCACCAAAATCAGGCTGTTGAGCATGCTAAAATATTTTCTCATACTACCTCACAGCTGGTGCTTTCTCCTGATGTTTGGCCACAGGCAGCTACTGGCCTGTCTTCTCTTCTATAGCTTTACCTTTATAGAGAATCTTGCATGAATCGACTCATGAAGTATATAGTCTTTCATGTTTGTCTCCTCTCACTTTTATGTTTGGGATGCATCCACATTTTCACATGTGTTAATGTTTAACTCATTTTTATTGCTGAGTGATGTTCTATAGAGTGTATAATGCACAACTCAATTATCTATCAGTTAATGGATATTTGAAATTACTTCTGGCTTTTGGTTATTACACATAATGTTGTTATTACATTACTATAGTTTTATTATATGCTATAATATTATTATTTACTCAAATGCAAAAGTCTTTGCGTAAAAAACTTTGTACAGACGTACCTATTTCATTTCTTTTGAGTAAATATCTAAACGTGAACTTGCAGAGTTGCATGGTAATTTTATGTTTAACTTTAAAAAGTACTGCCATACTATCTTTCCAAATAGCTGTGCCATTTTGCATTCACAATAGAAATGCGTAGTGTTGTTTTTTCTACCTTCACTCCAGCACTTGGTATTGTCAAGATTTTAATTTTAGCCATTTCAGTGTGCAGTGATCTCTCATTGTGGTTTTAATTTGAATTTACGTGATAACTAGTGATGTTGACCATCTTGTTTCTGTGCTTATACCTGCCATTTGTAGGTAAAGTGTCCAAGTATTTCCCCCTTTAAAAAAAAATTGGGTTGTTTTCTTATTAAGTTTTATCTGTTCTTAATATATTCTAGATGCAAGTCCTTTATCAGAAATATGCTTTGCAAATGTCTTCTTGCAATCTGTGGCTAGTCTTTTCATTTTTTTAACTGTGTCTTTCAAAAAACAAAGGCTTTTATTTTGATTAAAAACGTTATCAATTTTTTTTAAGTTTTGCTTTTTCTGGCATGTTTAAGAAATCTTTGTCTAACCCAATGTCATGAAATTTTTATATTTTCTTCTAACGCTCTAGTAATTTAAGATCTTATGGTTAGATCTCTGTTCCATTTTGAGTTAATTATTGTGTTTGGCATGTAGTAAGAGTTGACTTTTATTTTTTATACAGATACTAAGCTATTCCAACACTATTTTTTAAACTGTTGATCCATCTAGAAAGGTTTTGTATATGAGGCAATACTCTAGCTTAATTTTTTTGCTGATGAGTAGCCAATCACATCAACATTTTCTATTCCCTAAGTTATACTCTACTTACAGGATTGAAATATTTGTGATCTTTTAAATTTCCTATTCGTAACTGCAATGATTCTGAGAACTTATTCTCTTCCACTGATTTATTTTTGTGATAAAAGTCCAAAACAGAATTCTTGGTTCTCAACACCTTAACCTCTTTCTCTTCCCATTTTCCTTATTTCATTAAGTGGTGCTACCATCTAACCAGTGGGTCGTGCCAGTAATGGAAGTACTAGCCTTTATGGCCATCCTTTCCTCAACCTTATAATCAATCCATCACTTTTCCCTTTATATGATAAATGTATCCACTTTACTCCATCTCCATTGCTAACAGGCTCGTCCATTTCCCATGCCCTTATCTTATCCTGGGCCTAGCCTTGCTCCCTAACTCTGTCCGTATCAGCCAGCTTTCTGTTCTTTCACCATCCAAGTTTATATCTGTCTCAGGAACTTTGACTTTGCCATTCCCCCCACCCACCACCACCACCACCACCTGCCCTGCCTGGGGTAATCTTCCTTCATCATAACTATCTTTTGCATCATTCAGGTCTCAGGTTAAGTGATAACTCAGATTTTTTTAAATATCTTATATGTAAAGTCCCCCTGACTATAATTCCCCTATTGCTAGTTTGAGTTGAAAGTGGATACTCACCCAAGAATTTGCTTACTTATGCTGTGCATCTGTAGCATCTACTGAGATCAGGTTCTAGATCTTTCCTTGCCTCAAGGATTTCTTCCCATCTTTATAGTTTGAGCGAGAAGCCAGCCCAGGGTAATTGCTAAGGGACAAAGAGCAAAGGATTAGCCTTAATCAAACTCATTACTATCCAATATGGTGCTCATAAAAATGTGGTGCCCTGTGCCTTCCAGAGTGTCACAGATTTCCAATATGAGAATAACTCTGGGTTCACCCTCACATGAGGAGCAGAAGGTTCCAGGACCACATGGCATATTTCCAAATATAGCCCATTCCAGAGGGACAGTTACATAAGTTCTGGAAATCTTACCTGGAGAAGTGAATCCTGCTAACAATAGGGCCTTTACAGTTGGAAGTGTCTCTTCTGGCGGCCTTGAGCATCATCCAAAGAGAAAGCTTGAGCTGAGCTGGTTGGCCCATTTTACTGTATTCTGTATGTGCGTGTGCATGTGTGTGTGTGTGTGTGTGTGTGTGTGTCTGTGTGTGTGTCTACTCGTTCCAGCTCCCCTTCCCCAGGTCTTATGTACTGAATGTATTCATTGTCACAGCTGCAGCTTCCACCACTCTTGTTGCTGTGACAACTCATAGCAATTTGTTGTTCAGTGTGAGAGTGAGCCCTGGGGTACACCTTGCCCAACAAATCTCTCCCTTAAGCTCCAAACACCATTTGACTCATTTTCCATTACAGTCATCAGAGGACCTTTAGCAATAATAAGGGAGTTATCGCTTTCCTTCACATCTTTTCTCAAATATCTGATTGCAATTCAGCTCTCCAGAGAAAATCCAAGCTGCCTCTTTAATCTTTATAAAGAGAAAGTGTGAATTTTATCCTAGATTCATCATTTTAAAGCTGAAGGGGACCTTGAATCCAATCTAATTATATCTTCACATTTTACACATGAAAATAAAAGTGTCTGATCTACCTAGAACAGGATCTGGCATGTGTGGCAATCATTCAAAAGCTTGTTCGATGCATAGATGAAGTTTGGGAAATCATGACTTCTCCAGTATCACACAAGTCTGTGGCAGAGCAGATATTAGAATATAGATTTTCTCATTCCAAAATTGAATCCATTTATAAAAATAATTTTGATCACATTTATTTCTTGAAATAATCTAAAGAAAATACTTTTATATTTTAAAGATTTGCCATAAAGCTGTAAGTCTTATTATAATATCATTGTTAGCTAAAAGTATCACTAAAAACAAAGCAATCTATTTTTCTGCCTAATAAAAATAAATACATGCATTGTACATATTTCAGTTTTTAAACATCTTTTTTTTAAAGATTTTATTTATTTATTTGACAGAGATCACAAGTAATCAGAGAGGCAGGCAGAGCTGGGGGGTGGAGCAGGTTCCCCACTGAGCAGAGAGCCCGACAGGGAGTTCAATCCCAGAACCCCGAGACCCGACCCGAGCTGAAGACAGAAGCCTTAACCCACTGAGCCACCCAGGCACCCCTTTAAACATATTTCTTAAGGTATAATTGACATACACACAAAAAACCCCTGGACATATTTAATGTATACAATGTAATGAGTTTGGAGAGAGACATATGCCTGTGAAACCATCACCACAATCAAGGATAGTGCATGTCCATCACCTCCAAAATTTTCCTCCTGCTTCTGAGTTGTTTTTTTGTTTGCTTGTTTGCTTGCTTTGTTTTAAGAACACAGCATGAGCTCTATTGTCTTAGCAAATGGTTAATTATACAATACAGTGTTAACTACAGGCATTATACTAAACATTAGATCTTTAGGATTAATTCATCTTATATAACTGAAAACTTGGTACCCTTTGATTAACAGTTCCCCTACTTCCAGCTCCTGGCAGTCACCATTCTACTGTATGTTTCTAAGAGTTTGACTCTTTTAGATTCCTCATAAAAGTGGTATCATGTAATATTTGTCTTGGGCCTGGTTCATTTCATTTAGCATAATGTCCTCTAGATGTATATGGCAGGATTTCCTTCATTTTTAAGGTTGAATGATATTTCATTGTATGTATATACCACATTATCTTTATCCATTCATCTGTTGATGAACATTGAGGTTGCTTCTATACCTTGGCTCTTGTGAATAACGCCACAGTGAGCATAGAAGAGCATCTATTTCTTCTCAATCCTGATTTCAATTCTTTTGGATATATTTTCAATTTTTAGAGGAACCTCTATATTGTTTTCCATAATAGCTACACCATTTTACATTCCCCCCCAACAGTATACAAAGGTTCCCTTTTCTTCACATTCTTGTTAACACTTACTTTTTTTCTCTCTCTCTCTTTTTGGTAATACAGTCCTAAGCGATATGAGTTTATATCTCATTGTGGTTTTGATTTGCATTTTCCTAATGATTAGTGATGTCAAACATCTTTTCATATATCCATTGGCCATTTATATGCCTCCTTTTGAGAAAGGTCTACTCAAGTCTTTTGTCCATTTTCCTAAATCAGTTTTGACAAAGAGGTTTCCCCATTTACTTATTATTAAGTGCACATTTCCTACCTTTCAACTTAATTAATTTTAATTGGCTAAAACCAGGACAAAATCTTCACGTTTGACAGATTTTTTAAAAGTCACAACAGGAAAAATAATTAAAATGCACATCACACTGATGTTTAAATCAGGTAGTTTCAATAATAGCATATGTCTAATGGCATGTGATTCAAGGAGTCGAAGGAACTACTTTCATCTCAGAACTGAGCTCTCTTAGTCCATATAATTGTGAAATGTTTTCCTTGAGAGAATTGGAAATAAGTGGGTAGAAAAGAAATAGAGTGACTTTAGAGTCAGAATCTTGGGGAAAAAAGTTTTAATTTGATGAGTATAAAAGCACCCATCACCAAAATCAATTCAAAGTTCCAACTAAGAAATTCTCTACTTCGTAGAAACAGCTTTTTTTTTTTAAGATTTTATTTATTTATTTATTTGACAGAGAGAAATCACAAGTAGATGGAGAGGCAGGCAGAGAGAGAGAGAGAGGGAAGCAGGCTCCCTGCTGAGCAGAGAGCCCGATGCGAGACTCGATCCCAGGACCCTGAGATCATGATCTGAGCCGAAGGCAGCAGCTTAACCCACTGAGCCACCGAGGCGCCCCTGTAGAAGCAGCTTTTAATTCAATTTTTTTTGCAGCCCAAGCATTTGTGGTGAGAAAATTCCCCAAAAGAATCATTTTCTTGGGTGTATTTGTGAAACTGGCTCTGTATGACAATGTAAAAGGCCATCAATTCAGTGTTTCCCAAACTTGCTTGGCTTTAGAACCACCTGTGGTACTTTTTGAAAATATACATATTCTTGAGCATCAAAGAAAATCCACCAAACTAAACTCTCTGCCTATGAGACCCAGAAATATGTTTTTTTTAAATATTTTATTTATTTGACAGAGAGAGATCACAAGTAGGCAGAGAGGCAAGCAGAGAGAGAGAGAGAGTGAGAGAGAAGGAAGCAGGCTCCTGTCCAGCAGAGAGCTCCATGCAGGACTCGATCCCAGGACCCTGAGACCAGGACCGGAGCCAAAGGCAGAGGCTTAACCCACTGAGCCACCCAGGTGCCCCCAGAAATATGTTTTAATAAGCTTTTCTGGGCTTTTCTGCAGCCAGCCTCATACTTCAGCAACAGGGCTACTGAGTATTGGCCTATCTTCGGAGAAACAGTTGTATCTTAACTTTATGCTGTGCCTACAGGCAGTTGGATTTCCTTGCAAAAATATGAATTTCCCATAGGTATGTAGAATAAAAACCTGGAATACTCTAGGAAAAACTGTTGGGTCTTGCCTCTACCTGGGTCTTGCCTTACCTCTACCCTCAGAAAGAACCATAAAAATGGTGTGGATCTGTTTGAGTCTATTAACTCAAAATCTGAGTAATGTTTTCAAAGTTACTGTTTCACACTCGGACAATTCTGTTGAGAGGCTACAAATTATGAGCAGTCCCCATCAGCAGAAAGATTATTTTTCCCAAATGTAGTATATATTCCAAGTATCATCCTAGGAAAGAGAAGATCCAAGGTCAGAAGAGAAGAACTTAGACTGGTAGTAAGATGGAAACTCCTCATTGTGGGTCTTGTGGTTGATAGATTCTAGACTAGAAGGAGTAGCAAACACCCCCACCCCCCAGGAGCCACCTGGATTTAAGGAGAAAAGAAAGCTGGCTTCTACCACTCACAGGCAGGTTAAGAATTAAGCAAGAATGGATTGTGTGCTTTAACAGAGCTGTGGTGGTCCCATTTCAAAAAAAAACTTAGAATGCCATTGTTAGAATGGGCCATGTCTCTATACCCAGAAATTCAACCTCTCTATGTTGGTTTAGAGAGTGAACTTCTTATCTGGACCCCATATTTTAAGAGACTTGTTGATTGAACTCTTCTCTCCCCCAAGATGGATTTGAGGCTGAAAAGCTACAGCGCATCTTACTCCTTGATCTGAACTGGAGTGATATCCCATGGCTGGCCGGATAGGACAAGTTTACATAGATCCATATCCTCACTCCAGATATAGAACAAGGTGAAATAACATAATTTTATACACTTTGCAGTATAGCAAGTCCAGAATATGAATGAATTTCTAATATCATGAAAAGTGATAGAACTTTGTGAAATAAGCAAACTTGTAGTGTCAATTCCATTTCCTCGGCATTGATTTCAAAAATCCAATTAACGATCAAGGATGTTTATCTTTCATATTTGTCCATCAAGAAGGCCTACTTTCATCTTGAAAAGATTACAGACCTGATTACAAAAATATTGTCCTTTATTATCCAGGACCAAAGACTTTTGTACTTGACACCAATGCCTGGTGAATAAAAACTACTGTCACATTAAAAAGGTACCTACTTTAAGAGTCTCCTGTATATGCACTTGTTAATTAACATAACACCAAAAGAGTTTGCTATTCGTACTATAACTCATATACCTAAAATTACGGTGAAAACAAACTTCACATTTTCTCCTTTAAATATGTCATTCTAAAATTGAATCTATATAAATCACTTGACTATGACAATCAAATAGCCTCTTGGAAATAGTGTCTTCAAATTATAAATAGCCTTCAGTTTGTTTTTGGAGATAAAATAAAAAGGACTCAGAAGATCCTCTTCAATTGTTTCTTCTTGGTAGTTAAAAAGTGCTTAATAACAAAGTAGCTGTTGGCCTCTTCAGAATGTGGTACAGATGCCCTGAGTTTGTGATGCTCTGAGATCCTACTCAGGGGTTGCTTGTAAAGGTGTGGGTTCATCTGGTTAACTAATGAGATTAATTAATTACCCAGCAAGGGTATGATTTCACTCATGATGCATATGCTACTCAGAAATGTCCTGGACGGATGAGCTCTATTTTGCTTCCAGGATAAAAAAGAGAGCTAAAGATCGCTCCAGAGAAAGAGATCCCTTTAAATAGTCATAACCGAAGGGAATTCAGGTATCATCTAGAGGGAGTGGGTACAAACAGGACGCTGACAACTTACCAGGAGATATTCAGGATCACCACACTGGCCTTTGTTATTCCATCTGTTAGTTACATTTATGGAAGGTTGTGCTGCGTGAGCCTCTGTACTTGAACTTATTTCTCATTTCTTACACATGACAGTGGGCAAATTAGATCAGAGGGATTTTAAGAAGTAAGCATTAAACAACAGTATTTCAAAATATATTTTAATAATTTTTATGACAGATCACACTTTTAGAAACATCTGGCATATATGTATATAACATATATATATAATTTAATTCTCTCAATAATTTTTTGAGATGTGTATGATCATTATTTGCATTTGATAGCTGAAAAAACTGATTTTTTAATCCAGCCAAAAAACTTGACAAAGACTATGTCATTTATACATGTCAGAAACTGATTTCAATCTAAATGTTCTAGTCACAACATTTTTGTATTTTTACTGTAGTACTAACTAAAAAATTCATTTTTAAAAATAGTTATCTGTATCTTTTCCCTTATAGTTCACATGATCTTTTTTTCTAGGTGTTCCCAAAACCCATTCTCTCTCCTTTTATTCTTTTTTTAAGGTTCAACAGTTTTATTAGAATATGCACTAGTGCTGATCACTCAATGTCAATAATCCCAGGCACACACACATATTATTCTTAATATGTAGTTTAGAATTTTGTTATTGTTTTATCTTCAGGACTTTTTATGTTATTGCTTTCATTATATGTTCTATTTTCTTACTGTGGTTCTCTACTTCTGTGATTTTTCTTATCTGTATTTTTAATTTCTTGTGTCTATTTTCAATATCTTATCTATTTTCCTCTTAAATCTTCTTACCTCTTCCTTCAATTTTTATGGTACTTTAAATTTTCCTACTTTTCACTTTTTATTTGTCTAAAGGCATTAATTTGTTATTGTTGTTTTGTGTTCTTTCAACTTCAGCATTCTTTTCTGAAATATTTTTCTACTGTTTGTAATTCTTTTTTGAGTTCTACGATCTAATAGTTCTAATATATGTTGCTCTTCCACGTTCATATTGCTTTCTTCATGTCTTTTAGCTCATTTTAACATAGTAGGTGACAGCTTTGCTCTATTTTGTGAGCATATCTTTCTGGCATGCTTTCCTTGTCTATAGAGATGTTATTCTGAACTTTAGTCTCTTTATTCTTATAATGAGTTTGCAGAGGATTTGACATATATGCCTTTCTTTTTTTCATTTTCTGGTAAAATTAATATTCCTGCACTTCATAACTAAATCAAGTTCAGGAAAGCTTTCCTGTCTTCCCAGAGGTTCTGCTTCTAATGTTTTTGTACAATGTTTAGCAGTACAATGGCTTGCTTTTCTGTGAAATCCTGGTTCACTTTTATCAGGACCTTTTCTTTTGTTCAATTTCAATTTTATTTGCATTATTACTCCTCATAGTGAGGCCTTGTCCCACAAGGAAGCCTCCACAGGTCAAGTTTGAGAGTGACCGGCATTCATATATTCCATGTGGGTCAGGCCTTCTTACTGCTGGTACTGTCACTGACCTGCGCTGGAGAGGGCAAACCTCCAGTTCTAGTTGTTCTTCTGCAATCAGCCATCTGTGGTTTTCACTGAGTCTGTATTGGCAATATACTGAGAACAACAGAATATGAATTGAGGTAATTATGGCAGAGTTACAGAGTCAGTAAATATATATTTTATGTTATTATAGCTTTATTAAAAAATACGTATATATTTGTACTCCTCTGTCCCCAACTACATCAGACTTACACATGGCAATACTCATGCTTGAGCTTATATGTGATGCTGTACATTAAATTTCTAGCCCCATTTCTTCATCCCTCCACTGTTCACATCCTCAGAATGTAACTTTGCAGTCTATCTGCTAGAGGTACAGGATACATAACTCTTTACCTTGACATTGGCTTTATCTGACCAAGGAATATACAAGTTCATGAGCCACAAGCAAGAGTTTAAAATGTGCTCTAACACTTTTATATGTGTGCTCTTATACTCTGCTATTACCATCTTGCCCTGGCCTAGCTAATCTGTGGGACTCAGAAGGAGTAAAAAAGAAATGTAGAGCAGAACCATCCCAAGCTAACTCCACTGTGAAACAAATCATACTAGCCGACCCACGAACTCAGGAGGAGAAAGAACTGCCTAAGGTATATTTCACTGAGGATGTGAGATTATCAATACTGCAGCATTATTGTAGGGAACACAAATAATTCTCATGCAATGTGTTAGAGTTCTCAAAGAAAGTTTATGGTTGTTGCATGATATAATTGGTTGTTTTTAATAATTATCAAAATATGTGCTGCTGTTTATATCTTTATGGCTTCTTCCTAATTTCTTTAGCTGCTTTTCCCTTTTCACTCTAGTTAGATGTTATTTAATTAAGTTTTTTTTTTCCTTTTTTTCTAATACATGTATTTAAAGCGATAAATTTCATTTTGAATACTTTGTGAGTTGCATATTACATTTGTGCGTTGAGTTTTTATTTTTCTTATTTCTAAGTAGTCTGTAAGTTTTTAACCTTCCTTTTTAAAGTGGAGATTAGTTGGGAAAATTTCTGTTTAATTTGGAAGTGTTATTTTATCTTGCTTTTTTTATTTTTAGTTTTTTTCTAATTTTTGTTTTTAATTAATTCTTCTCAGATTAAATAAATAAAAAAACAAATGATAATCCAGATATAAATGAGAAAATAGCACTGTTCTAGTAGTTCCAATTCCAGGTAAATATTATTCTTTTTTTAACCCTTGACTGAATTTCCAGACACTGGTAAAGTAGAATCCTTTCATACTACCCAGATTTAGTTAATTGAACAATCATTTAAAATCATTTTAAAATGCTCTAGTCATATTTTAGCTTAAAAAATACATAAATATTCATTTATTCCACTTGATATTTTTTCAGCTTTATTGAGATATAGTTTACATATATCATTGTATAATTGAAGGTGTGAAATGTTTACTTGATAAGCTTAATGTGTTACAAAATGATGCCCCTACCATCATGTCCCATAATTACCTTTTCTTTTTTCTGGTGAGAACATTTAAGATCTACTGTCTTAACCACTTTCAAGGATACAATACAGTATTTTTATCCATAATCACCATACTGTACATTAGATCCCCAGAATTTATTTGTCTTATAACTGGAAGTTTATACCTGTTGATCAATCTCGCCCCATTTCCCTCAACTCCCAGCCCCTGGTAACTACCACTCTAGTCTCTGTCTGTACGAGTTCAGCATTTTTAGATTCTACCTATAAGTAAGAGAACATACAGTATTCATCTTTCTCTGACTTATTTCACTTAGCGTAATGTCTTCAAGGTCCATTCATATTGTTGAAAATAACAGTATTTCCTTCCTTTTTGTGGCTGAATAATATTCCATGGTATGTATACACATCTTCTATATTCATTTATCTATTGACCTACACTTAAGTTGTTTCCATATCTTGGCTTTTTGAATAATGCTACAAAGAACAAGGGGAAATCTCATATCTCTTCAAGATAATAATTTAATATCCTTTGGATATATACCCAGAAGTGAGGTTGCTGGACCATATTGAAGTTCTATTTTCAATTTTTTGAGGAACCATCATACTGTTTTCTGTATTGGTTGTACCAATTTCTATTCCCACCACACTGCACAGGGTTCTCTTTTCTTGGCATACCCTATCAAATACTTTTGATCGCTTATCTTTTTTTTAAGATTTTATTTATTTATTTGTCAGAAAGAGAGCGAGCGAGAGCGAGCACAGGCAGACAGAGCGGAAGGCAGAGTCAGAGGGAGAAGCAGGCTCCCTGCGGAGCAAGGAGCCCGATGTGGGACTCAATCCCAGGACGCTGAAATCATGACCTGAGCCGAAGGCAGCTGCTTAACCAACTGAGCCACCCAGGCGTCCCAATCGCTTATCTTTTTGATGATTGTCATTCTGACAGGTCCAAGGTGATTATCTCATTGTGGTTTTGACTTGCATTTTTTTGATGACTAGTAATGTTGAGCTCCTTTTCATGTACTTGTTGGTCATTTGTATGTCTTCTTTGGAAAAATATCTATTTAGTTCCTCTGCTCATTTTTTAATCAGATTGGGTTTTTTTGCTATTGAGTTGTATGAATTCTTTATAGATTTTGGACTTTAACCCTTGATCTGACATATGATTCACAAGTATTTTCTTCTATTCTATAGGTTGCTTTTTCATTTGATTGTTACTTTTGATGTGTAGACACTTTTTAGCTTGATGTAATCCCACTTATTAATTTTACTTTTATTGCTTATGTTTTTGGTGTCATATCCAAAATATCATTGCCAAGACCAATGTCAAAGAGACTTTTTTCTCTGTTTTACAGTTTCAGGACCAAAGTTTTGTTTTATTGTCTCTTTGGTCCAATAATGAAATTTCATTGCCATTTTTTACTAAATTGCACCAACAATGCATCATTTACAATTTCTACGCTCTTTAAAGTACTTAATGATACTTCTGAAGCAAACTAAGGAAAAATTTTCTGGTTTTTTTTCCATTATTTTATAGCTGTGTTGTTTACATCTAATTTTTTAGGGAGCTGACTTTATTGAATCTTTCCAAACCTTTAATTTGATTTTTTAAATATTTTAAGGATTTTTAAGCTTTACTGAGGTATACTTAAACATACAAAAAATTGCACATATTTTTGTATACATTTTGATATTTGAGTTTGAGTTTGGGTGTGCATATGCATATACCCATGATACCATTAATACAATAATTTGATTTTAATAAAATCTATAATTTTCCTTATCAATCATATATTACCAGTTAATTATATTATAGAATTACAATAACAAAACAACTGGAATAAATATGTTTGTGAACAAACACAAGTTTTTTTAAAGATGTTATTTATTTGCAGAGAGAGAGAGAGAGAGCACAAGCATGGGTAGTGTCAGGCAGAGGGAGAAGCAGGCTCCTCACTGGGCAGGGAGCCCGATGTGGGACTTGATCCCAGGGCCTTCGGATCGTGACCTAAGCCAAAGGCAGAAGATTAGCTGACTGAACCACCCAGACATCCCCAAAATACAATTTTATCATGATCAGCAAACAGCATAAATGGTCAGAGTGGTAGTAGTGAGCATACAACCTGTATTACCTAGGGCTTCTGTCAGAGCATGTTACAGATAGAAAGGACAGTCTGGGTTAATCTAGCAATTCAATTAACTGGAAGTCAATTAAGAAATCTAGAGGCAGGAATATTTGTCTTCCTTCCCCACAAAACAGTATATTTGACCAAGTGGGTCCCTTAGATGTGAGAGGGACATCTACATTCAGAAGTTAACAGGATTTTCTAAGGAAAATATGGTGAAAGAAGACTCTTATTTAGGGCACCTTCTATCAACCAGGCAATTCCTTTGTCTTGACCTTTTCATTTTCCCCATAAACCTCCAATAAAATGTAAAGCAAATGGAAAAAAAACCTAAGAAATAAAATATTAAATATTAAAATGCTCACATAATAAATGTTTCATTGAAGGTCAAGTAAAGCTAGACTTCTAAACTGAAAGCAATGAAAAACTTCAAGATAAATGGAATCAGAGAGTGCATGCAACTTGACCTACTTTGCATTAGGGTGCTTGAAAGGATTCTTCAGAAAATAAAATTTAAAAAGGATGCATCCCAGGCAGAAGACCTCAAGTGGAGACGCAGTTTTATCACAAAAGACCCAGGCCAGAGCCTGATAAATAACATAGTTTTTTGAGTCATAAAAATTTTTAACTACTGTTACGTGTGCTTGGGACATAGCAATAATAGAAATAGACATAATCTGTGCCTTCAAGGATTTACAAGCTAGCAGAAAGAGAAGGCAAATTTAAATCAGTATGTAAAAAAGGAGTAGTATAGGACCTGCCTTAAAGCAAATGCCAAATTGGCCTCCTTACATTCAAATTTGAATGTCTAATACAGATAATTGATATGCAAAGTATTTTTAAAAAATTATCCAAATCATAAACATAGATCACTTTGAGGAAAGATTAAAAGTCAAAATTTAAAAGTATTTTGATTCTAGATGCCTAAATCTAGAACTCCAATTCTCTAGAACTAATGTGTTTTCTATCTGGGACTCTAGACCACTAAGTCTTTATATGTAGTTAAAAATTGTCTTCTCTGGGGCGCCTGGGTGGCTCAGTGGTTAAGCAGCTGCCTTCAGCTCAGGTCATGATCTCAGGGTCCTGGGATCGAGTCCCACGTCGGGCTCTCTGCTCAGCGGGGAGCCTGCTTCCTCCTCTCTCTCTCTCTCTGCCTGCCTCTCTGCCTACTTGTGATTTCTCTCTGTCAAATGAATAAATAAAATCTTTAAAAAAAAAAAATTGTCTTCTCTCTGGGTTGGGTATTTTTCGTTTTTGTTTTTGAAGATTTTATTTATTTATTTCAGAGAGAGAATGAGTGAAGAAAGAGCACAAGCAGGGGGAGCTGCACAGGAGGAGGGAGAAGCAAACTCCCCACTGAACAGGGAACCCCACTAGGGGCTTGGTCCCAGGACTCTGAGCTCATGACCTGAGCTGAAGTAGACACTTAACCAACTGATCCACCCAGGTGTCCCAAACTGTTTTCTAGTAAAACAAAAGCTTTTTGAAGCTATGTGCTTACTCTCAGTAATACAAAGAACCATCAAAATCCTGCCTTCAATTGAACTTTTCTTTATCAGGGATCAATGCAACCAGAAACTGAATGGTATTGATGGATTCTATGAACTACAAATAGAAAGATAAGCTAATTAACACTTAATAAATGCAATTTGGAGGTAGGTATTGCCTTATAAAACTTGAAGTTTAAAAAAATAAATAATAAAAGAAGCCTGAGAAACACTACAGTAGACTAAATATATCTCTACTCAGAATCACAAAATCAATCTACAAAACCATTTTTCTACATTTATCTCAATGGTAGACTTCTAAAGCACACCATGTGTACAGTTAATTTTACTTTTAACCACTGAAAACAGGTCTTAGTCTGTCATACATAACAAAACAACCCAGGAATGAGAAGCCTTCAAATACCCATGGTGACCCCTTCTACCATAAAGAAGATGGCACAGGGGGATAACGAACAAGAGAAAGGAGAGGAGGCAGAGAAGGAAGAAAAGGAACTTTCTTCTCTGCCTGAAATGAGCTTCCTTTTCCCAACCATGGATTGTTCCTTCTCATTTTTCAGGTATTAGCTTAAATTCCTATCCTCTGAGAGGCCTTCCTTACCCAACCTATCTAAAGTTACCTGCCCCACCCTGCCCACGCCTTTCTCTCATATAACCTTTTTTATTAACTTTGTGGCTCTTACCACAGCCTGAAATTATTTGGATTATTTATTTGCATGTGTGTATATTATTCAGTTCTCCCACTATGTAATGTAAGCTCTGTGAGGAAAATGTTGTATTACTTATTCCCCTATTTATTTCCAAAAGCTAGTGGACAATAAGTATCTATTGAATGGACACTCAATTTATATAGATATTTATATCTATATAATTTGTTAATTAAAATGTAATTTAAATAGATTAAATTTAAATTAAATTCTCAATTTAAATAGATATTTATTGAATAAATAAATAAACAAGAACCAAACCTCTACTTGGAGATGTACTGCTACTCTGCTAGATAATTTTCATCTATATGTCATCATTTCACATTTCACAAGACATAATCTATATGTCACATTTCACTAAGTAGGTGTTAACTACCTGGATTTAAAAAAAAAGAAGAAGAAGAAAAGATGCCTGGGTGGTTCACTCGGTTAAACATCCACCTTCCACTCAGGTCATGATTTCCAGGTCCTGGGATCGAGCCCTGTGTTGGGCTTCCTGCTCAATAGGGAGTCTACTTCTCACTTTCTCTGTCCCCCTCTGTCCTTCGCCACTGCTGGTTCTGTCTTTCAGATAGATAAATAAAATCTTCAAAAAGTAATAATAATAATTTTAAAAAGGAAATTGAGGCTTAGAAGAGATTGTAACTGGCTTTACCAGGACCAGTTAAGATGGGCCAGTGATTCAAATACCTTTCTGTCTGCCTCTTGGGTCTATGTTTAAATATAGCCTTTTAGCTGAGAATCTCAAGGTACAATTATCTCATCTGTATTATACATGTTTGTGTGACAAGAAAACACAATCTCCCTTAACGATTTGTTCCTCATCTGCTGTGGCATTTTCCATGCTGAATTATAACGGGTCTTGCTACCTGGATGCTTCCTCCCTCAATCTTGGCTCCTCAAGGGCAATGAATTATTCTGTGTACCAAAGAGCTTCCCCGATGTTCAATGGCATGAACAAAATGAATGGGTTGAGGATCAAGGTCATATTAGCTTTTCAAAGTAAAAGAAAAAATCAGGCTCTTTCTAACAGGAAGAAGTCTGGTAGAGATGGTGATTTTCTACAATACAATATATACCCAGTGACATACAGACGTCTGGATTATTTCACAACTTCAATGAACCTGTTATCAAAAGTTTTAATTGAGGGAACTCCTGGGTAGCCCATTGGGTTGAGTATCTAACTCTTGATCACAGCTCAGGTCTTGACTTTAGGATTGTGAGGCTTGTTTTTGTGCGTGTGTGTGTTTGTTGTTGTTGTTTGTTGCTTTCTCTTAAGTAGGCCCAGGTGTGGAGCCTACTTAAAATTTTTTTTTAAAGTTTTAACTGAAGGGTAAGAAACTTGAGTGAAGAGAAGGTAGGTGGTTTGCCCAAGGTCACAGCACTTTTCCATTTAACAATGAGCTCAATAGTCACATAATAAGGAGGGACCACAGGTCAAAACTAAGGATGTTATTTTTTAATTAATGCCACTTAAAGGCAAAAAGTCAATATTATGGGGGCGGGACGCTGCTTGAGGGAAGATGTATTATGTGGACCAGCATTGTCTCTCAGACCTCCATTTAAATTTACTAAGAAATGGAAATAGGAAAAGCCCAGTTTGGCACAAGAGTCTATCTTCTCGGTCACTAATAAAAATAGCCAGTATTTGCATAACATATAGAGTGAGCCAGATAGTCTTCTAAATGCTTTACATTTACTGACTAATTTAAGCTTATAACAAACCCAGGAGGTAGGTACTACCTGTATTACATAGTGAGAAAAGTAGGCACAGAGAAGGGAAAGCAACCTGATTAGTAAGTGGCAGAATGAGAACCTGACTCCAGACATTCTTTCTGCTGTGTGACCACTGTTCGATGCTCCTTTTAAATGGAAGCAGAGAAAGGGAAGGAAGAGGGAAACTCTCTTTTGATATAGGGATTATAGATAATTTCTTTCTCTCTCTTTTGTTGTCCAAAAATTATGTGACAAATGCATTTTTATAATGAGAAGAAATACTTTTAAAAAGATATATTTTAAAATAAATAACTGCTGGTATAAAAATATTTATAAAAGCATAAACATTTTCAGGTATTAGCCTAAATTCCTATCCTCTGAGAGGATACTTATCTGAGTGCTTCTTCAATCCAACTTGCTCCCTATGTTTGTGTATCCTCCAGAATATCCTCACAAGTGGATTTCCAGCCTCTTCAAGATCAGCCTCTAGTGTTGGCTGCTAGTTAACATGCACCTTAAGAAACTGTAGAAGGCCTGCTCATGAACACAGGGCTATCATCTCCCCTGCATTCCAATAGGAGATGACTGCAACCAAAATCAAGTGACTCATTTTTTTTTCTTTTTTTTTTAATTAATTTTTTATTTTTTATAAACATATATTTTTATCCCCAGGGG
>NC_081565.1:29327604-29384662 GCF_022355385.1 Mustela nigripes
TACAGGTCTGTGAATCACCAGGTTTACACACTTCACAGCACTCACCAAAGCACATACCCTCCCCAATGTCCATAATCCCATCCCCTTCTCCCAAATCCCCTCCCCCCAGCAACCCTCAGTTTGTTTTGTGAGATTAAGAGTCACTTATGGTTTGTCTCCCTCCCAATCCCATCTTGTTTCATTGATTCTTCTCCTACCCACTTAAGCCCCCATGTTGCATCACCACTTCCTCATATCAGGGAGATCATATGATAGTTGTCTTTCTCTGCTTGACTTATTTCCCTAAGCATGATACGCTCTAGTTCCATCCATGTTGTTGCAAATGGCAAGATTTCATTTCTTTTGATGGCTGCATAGTATTCCATTGTGTATATATACCACATCTTCTTGATCCATTCATCTGTTGATGGACATCTAGGTTCTTTCCATAGTTTGGCTATTGTGGACATTGCTGCTATAAACATTCGGGTGCATGTGTCCCTTTGGATCACTACATTTGTATCTTTAGGGTAAATACCCAATAGTGCAATTGCTGGGTCATAGGGCAGTTCTATTTTCAACATTTTGAGGAACCTCCATGCTGTTTTCCAGAGTGGCTGCACCAGCTTGCATTCCCACCAACAGTGTAGGAGGGTTCCCCTTTCTCTGCATCCTCGCCAGCATCTGTCATTTCCTGACTTGTTGATTTTAGCCATTTTGACCTGTGTGAGGTGATATCTCATTGTGGTTTTGATTTGTATTTCCCTGATGCCGAGTGATATGGAGCACTTTTTCATGTGTCTGTTGGCCATCTGGATGTCTTCTTTGCAGAAATGTCTGTTCATGTCCTCTGCCCATTTCTTGATTGGATTATTTGTTCTTTGGGTGTTGAGTTTGCTAAGTTCTTTATAGATTCTGGACACTAGTCCTTTATCTGATAAAGTCGTTTGCAAATATCTTCTCCCATTCTGTCAGTTGTCTTTTGATTTTGTTAACTGTTTCCTTTGCTGTGCAAAAGCTTTTGATCATGATGAAATCCCAATAGTTTATTTTTGCCCTTGCTTCCCTTGCCTTTTGCATTGTTCCTAAGAAGATGTTGCTGCGGCAGAGGTCGAAGAGGTTGCTGCCCGTGTTCTCCTCAAGGATTTTGATGGATTCCTTTCGCACATTGAGGTCCTTCATCCATTTTGAGTCTATTTTCGTTTGTGGTGTAAGGAAATGGTCCAATTTCATTTTTCTGCATGTGGCTGACCAATTTTCCCAGCACCATTTATTGAAGAGGCTGTCTTTTTTCCATTGGACATTCTTTCTTGCTTTGTCGAAGATTAGTTGACCATAGAGTTGAGGATCTATTTCTAGGCTCTCTATTCTGTTCCATTGATCTATGTGTCTGTTTTTGTGCCAGTACCATGCTGTCTTGATAATGACAGCTTTGTAATAGAGCTTGAAGTCCGGAATTGTGATGCCACCAACGTTGGCTTTCTTTTTCAATATCCCTTTGGCTATTCGAGGTCTTTTCTGGTTCCATATAAATTTTAGCATTATTTGTTCCATTTCTTTGAAAAAGATGGATGGTACTTTGATAGGAATTGCATTAAATGTGTAGATTGCTTTAGGTAGCATAGACATTTTCACAATATTTATTCTTCCAATCCAGGAGCATGGAACATTTTTTCATTTCTTTGTGTCTTCCCCAATTTCTTTCATGAGTACTTTATAGTTTTCTGAGTATAGATTCTGTGTCTCTTTGGTTAGGTTTATTCCTAGGTATCTTATGGTTTTGGATGCAATTGTAAATGGGATTGGTTCCTTAATTTCTCTTTCTTCTGTCTTGCTGTTGGTGTAGAGAAATGCAACTGATTTCTGTGCATTGATTTTATATCCTGACACTTTACTGAATTCCTGTATAAGTTCCAGCAGTTTTGGAGTCAAAAGACACAGGCTATCAGAATGGATAAAAAAACAAAACCCATCGATATGTTGCCTCCAAGAAACTCATTTTAAGCCCGAAGACACCTCCAGATTTAAAGTGAGGGGGTGGAAAAGAATTTACCATGCTAATGGACATCAGAAGAAAGCAGGAGTGGCAATCCTTATATCAGATCAATTAGATTTTAAGCCAAAGACTATAATAAGAGATGAGGAAGGACACTGTATCATACTCAAAGGGTCTGTCCAACAAGAAGATTTAACAATTTTAAATATCTATGCCCCCAACGTGGGAGCAGCCAACTATATAAACCAATTAATAACAAAATCAAAGAAACACATCAACAATAATACAATAATAGTAGGGGACTTTAACACTCCCCTCACTGAAATGGACAGATCATCCAAGCAAAAGATCAGCAAGGAAATAAAGGCCTTAAACGACACACTGGACCAGATGGACATCACAGATATATTCAGAACATTTCATCCCAAAGCAACAGAATACACATTCTTCTCTAGTGCACATGGAACATTCTCCAGAATAGATCACATCCTCGGTCCTAAATCAGGACTCAACCGGTATCAAAAGATTGGGATCATTCCCTGCATATTTTCAGACCACAATGCTCTAAAGCTAGAACTCAACCACAAAAGGAAGTTTGGAAAGAACCCAAATACATGGAGACTAAACAGCATCCTTCTAAAGAATGAATGGGTCAACCGGGAAATTAAAGAAGAATTGAAAAAAATCATGGAAACAAATGATAATGAAAATACAATGGTTCAAAACCTGTGGGACACAACAAAGGCAGTCCTGAGAGGAAAATACATAGCGGTACAAGCCTTTCTCAAGAAACAAGAAAGGTCTCAGGTACACAACCTAACCCTACACCTAAAGGAGCTGGAGAAAGAACAAGAAAGAAACCCTAAGCCCAGCAGGTCAAGTGATTCATTTTTAAAATACTTTCACCCTATGCAGATGCTGTGAGATACTGGAAAAACTGAACTTTCTCAAACAAAAAAACAAAACAAAACAAAAACAAACAACAACAAAAAAACACTATTCTTTTTTTATGTTTAAGTAGAATCCTCACCCAGCATGGAGCCCAGGACCCTGAGATCAAGAGCTGAACTCCAGACCTGAGCTGAGATCAAGAGTCAGATGCTTAACCAAGTGAGCTACCCAGGAGCCCCTCCAAGAAAACTATTTTTTTTTTTTCAAAAATAACATTTCAGCCTTTCATAAGGACTGCTTTCTGACCACCTAAAAAAGCAGGTGGAATAAAATATTTTAACCACAGTAATTAAGATCACTAAAATATATATGATTTTTTTCTGATAAACTTTTCAGAAGAAACGGTTTTTAGATGTTTTTCTTTTTAAAAATGGCCTTGTTATGGCCCTTTGTCTCTTTTCCTACAGAAATATTGACTCCTTCCCCACTGCCCCCAAAGTACCCCGTAAGTATTTCTGCTACAATTTTTAAAATTTACGCTCCTCATTATTTATGGGCCTTCTTCTCTTTGCTATTCCTATTTTCACTTTGTTTCCCTGACATCTAACTCACTTTAAGAGCATTAGGTTCCTAAAAAAACTGAGAATTTCTGAACCAAAAAGTAACTTTATAATAACTCAAACTCTTTACTTGATTTTTTTACCCATTAAAATAGACATATGTGAATAATTTCTTTTTCAAAAAAATTGTTCCCTTTTTAGGGCATCTGGATGGCTCAGCTGGTTAAGCATCTGTCTTCTGCTCAGGTCGTGATGCAGGGTCCTGGGATCAAGTCCTGTACCGGCCTCCCTGCTCAATGAGAAGCAGGGAGTCTGCTTCTTCCTCTCCCTCTACCCCTTCCCCCTGCTTGTGCTCTTTCTCAGGCTCTCTCTTCCTCTCAAATAAATAAATAAATAAATTTTTTTTAAGTTTCCCCCTTTTAGCGTGTTCTTCACTCATTTTGGCTACTTTCATATTTCTCATACCCCCACCTACCCTGGAAAAAATAACCCATCTCTCAGCCCCTTCCCCAGAACATCTCTAGTTCTCTCTTTTCTCTTCTTCCTTCCATCCTGATATCAAACCAAAGAACTAAGCTGGCAGACAAGGTAGCTTCTCAGAGCTTCCCAGAATCTGCTTTTTCACCAGAAAATATACGTAATTTTGGTTCTACAATAAATATCTGCTAAGTGGAAGGGAGGATGGAAAGGAGGTGGGGCAAGCAAGCAGGTGCACTAATATATTTGGAGAGTAACTTACCACATCCTAGCCAACTTTTATGTTGAAAGTTTGACAAATTTCTTCTGCAGTTCCCTTTTTCTTTTCCCATCCCCAAACACTACCTATTCGTTATTTAGTATGGTCTATTGCTACTGTCCTTCCCTATCATTGGCTTGAAACAGACTCAAAAACTTTAATGAGAGGTTATCATGGAACTATTTTAAGACAAATTCTAAGTGGAGAATAAAGGTCATAATACCACTGTAGCAGCTAAAAGCACTTTTGCTGACATTATCTAATTTTCACAGAACTCTAGAGACATAGGCAATTATTTTGATTATGCTTTTACAGATAAGGTGTTTTAGGCACAGTGGGTGGAATAATAGAGGTCGGTCATTGCTTTCACTGAAAATAGACTTATATCTACTAATATTCAGGGGAGACCTATTTGAATGATACAACTTAGCCTTCAGAAAAAAAATCTTTTCGTATCCTTCTTTTGCCTAGTACAGAAAATCCCAGACTTAGATGTTTTCATTAGCAAGTTGAAGTAGTTGCACTGTTTAAGTCACATATCCTAAGAATTAGAGATTTCGTTGCCCCCTACAACAACAACAAAGTGGTCTCCCTAACATAAACAGGTGATAGCCAACATTTGAATGACAGCTTCCTTTAAAAGAAATACTGTATATTAAAGGGGGGGGGCTTATTTTTATTGAAAAAAATCTCTTTAAGTTGTTGTTTAATTCAAATTAAAAGAAGATTCTATCACTTAAAATGTTAGTTCTGTATATTATTTTATGTATTCCATTTTATTTAAAAAGTTGACATCTGAATCACATGTTCTTATTACAGTTCTCCCTGGAATACATTCTGGAAGTGTATAAAGTCCTTTACTTAAAATTCATCTGGGCCATTTCCCATAGGTCATACTTCAGAATCTTTAATACTCCATTTAATTTCATATATTCATCCTGGTTAATTTCCATGATGATTTCTGCCCTACTGATCCATTCTGGATATACTACCCAGTTTAAACTTGAATGAAGAAAGGACAAAGGTGCTAATATTGTACCTGGGAGGTGGTAGTATGGGGTGGCATGAGTAAGAGAAAAGGGGAAGTGAAGCAAGGAAAGGAAGGTATGAGATAATGCTATGTGTTTTGCAATGTGTTTATCATACCTCTTTCCCTTCATAATATGCTACAAAAGATAGAGCTGATCATTCAACAGGCATGTCCACTCAATATCTAGGAATCCTTCAGAAGGGTTTCAAAGAAGACATGACTTTTAGGGACTACTAGGGAGTAGTCTACAGGAGAAAGGAAGGAGGAGAATTTTGCTTAGCCCCTTCCTGTCTCATACTTCACATTGGTCTTACTTGGAGAACTAACTTCCCTGAACTGGTAGGTTTGATTACCCAGTCCCTGAGACATCTCAAGAAGCCAAAACACCTGCCCCCATTGCATGGTGATTTATCCACATTCAGAAATGCAGAGGCTGTCTAGTGTGGGTGGAGTGATGATCAAGGCAGAAAGAAAGAGACCGTGTGAGGAGGAATACAGTGTTACTACCCTAACACTGATATCTAGAACATAATTATGACATATATACCTACTTGCTGAAGACACTACAACTTTTGGGCAAGAAATATTCTGGCCTTTCTCAGCTGGGCAATCAATACGTTTAGGGATCAGTCAGGGATCAGTAAAGACTGTACTGGAGTTCAGATCCTGACCCATAGTTCAGCCAGGGTAGTAAACCTAAGAGATCCAGAAATAGACACAAAGGCTGAGTACAAACCAAAGTCTTTAGAGAGCACTAAAAGTTGAAGTTGAGAAAACCAGAAGCAAACACCAAAGTTGGGGTCATAAGTGGATTCAAAGGTTGTTGACGAAGCCCAAGACAAAAGCAAGAAGAAGCAAAAGTGCAGCCACAGAACGAAGGTAAGTAAGCAGAATCCCATACAGTTTATTTTAAAGGTGCTGAAAAGATGGGACTTACCTTACATGCCATTAGGCATGTGGCAAATGGCTAGGCAGATCTCTCTTAAAAATGTGGCAACTGGGGTGCCTGGGTGGCTCAGTGGGTTAAAGCCTCTGCCTTCGGATCAGGTCATGGTCCCGGGGTCCTGGGATCGAGCCCTGCATCGGGCTGTCTGCTCTGTGGAGAGCCTGCTTCCTCCTCTCTCTCTCTGCCTGCCTCTCTGCTTACTTGTGATCTCTGTCTGTCAAATAAATAAATAAAATCTTAAAAAAAAACAATGTGGCCAACATTGCTAGCCAAGGAAATGTATGGGTATGTAAGACTTCTAAAAACTTCAGAAAAGAAACATTATGTAACCTAAGTGTCCCTTGGCCATGCCAGTTTGACAACAAAAAATAAATCAGATTTTTATTAGTAAGCACACTACTCATTTAATCAAAATTTTGTATCAAGAGCCTATAATGATCAAAGAACTACAGTTAGGGCTGCATTATGTGGTGGTCATTTAAATAGTCATAACCCCGGCCTTCATGGATTTTGTAGCCTGATGGGGAATATAGATAATTAATAAACAAATGTGTATTCGTCATTGTGAAGTACTGTGAAGTAAGTGAACAAGACATTGTGAGAGAGGAAAACCAGGAGAGAGAGAAGAGAACACCCGTAGCTACCATTCTCAGAGAAGACCACCTTAGAAGCTGCCAATTAAGCCAAGATCTGAAGTGCAAGGAACAGAAGACAGAGCTGGTGAAAAAGCTTCCTGTACAGAGAGAACAGATGGCCCAGTCCCCAGAGCTAGAGGCAGGGAGAGCAGCTTGATCAAACAGAGGACAGAAGCCAGGGTGGCTGAAACATGATGAAAGGAGTAACCTAAGATGAAGATGTGGAGGGCCTC
Organism: Mustela nigripes; assembly: GCF_022355385.1. NCBI lineage: Eukaryota > Metazoa > Chordata > Mammalia > Carnivora > Mustelidae > Mustela > Mustela nigripes. The sequence continues at coordinate 29,334,611 of NC_081565.1, forward strand.
GGAAGCTTTGATTAGGATTAGAATTTTATTTTAACTCCACTGTGAGGCTGTTGTTGAGTTTAACTATTCCCATTGTAATGATTTAAAGCTCCCATCCTGCTTACCAGCTAGAAGCCCCCCTAATAGGCTGCCCAAATGTGACCAAGAATCCCTGGAGGGCAATTAAATATTGCACAGATATGTCCTGTTGCCACCTGCTGCCTTGACCATTGGCCTGCTGCAGATCACCGACTGCAGGTTAGGATTACCAGCACCCTTCAGTGTTTCCTCTTCTCTATAATACTGTTTTGCTGCAAGCATGAGTAGTACTGCTAAGACAGGCTGAAATCTTAATGGTCTTTACCAAAAGTTTGAGAGACATGAAAGAGAAGTAGAACCTAGAGAGTAGCTTATAACCACTGCTAAATAAATGTCTTCTTAGGGCTCATTGTACTTGATCCATCCTTGGGTTTGGACAGTATCACAGGGGTCCAGACTGTTCCAAACAGTCTCCATGACACAGAGAGACCAGATTCCCTTCATTCTATCCTACCTTTACCCCCAACTTGTGTTTTCTATGCCAGGATCAGTCTTTTTCAAGGACAATTAATAACACAATGAACTACCTTCAAAGGAAAATTTAACCCCAAGGACTTCTTACCCACACAAGCTACACTAGAACCCAATAATCCAACATCAAGAAAGGCTGAATGCCTATAGTGTTTGGGATGTTAACATGTCAGTCTAGTTTGAGCTTATCAAAATTAAGTCTCATTCTTTTCTATAATTCAAGATAAAGATTAGGCTTGCTACACATCCTTTGTGCAGGATCTCTGCCCATAAGATGGAGCAGTAGGTTTCAGGCATAGTTCTTTTTAGATTTATAATTAAAGTAGATGTAATTCTCTCAAGGATACACCCACAGCTAGGTAAGTCCATCCATCATGTGGATGGATTTTGAAGATCAAAATCTTCAAATCTGGGCTATGTCTCCATTTTACTTTTGCATACCAAAAATACTTCTTTCATTCCTCCAAAATAAAGGCATAATTTGCAACAAAGTTAACTCCACTTGTCTACCCTGAGCAACACAAAATGATGAAAGCTTGGAAAATATACCTGTAGCTTTCTTCCTTTCTAGCTTGGAGATGGCAAGAAGAAAACAATCTCTTGCATTTGACTTCTTCCTACCAAGAACATAAGCTTGTTTTAGTTAAAAGTCACTGTAGTAAAAAAGCTGTTTTCAAACTCTAGCTTCAAGGGTTCTCATCAGTCTCCTACCACTCCCTTTGGCCTGACCACTGTTGCAGACCTTCACTTTGATTCAAGTTCTCAGTTTTCACTCACCCATGGGAACTATTTTTGATCTTAAGGAAAACTGCTCAACCTGTCAGAGCAGTTTACCTCATTCTGGATCTCTCAGTCTGCTCCCATGATGAGATCCAGCCACTGAAACCCCCTACTTTAGAATTCTGTTCACTCACCATCCCAGCCTCTAGCACCACCTGAGAGACAATTGGACCTGCTATTCTCAAGAAGGTGAGGATTTCAAGAACTCTCCTGTGAACTAATGGTATGGTGCACACACAAGAGCATGTCTGAAGCCAACATAGCTCAACTCACCTCCACTCTGGTTCAGTGGACTGTAGAGGACCTGCACATTTTATTAAGCATAAATAAAGAATGTGCTTGAAACTTTTAATGCCAAGTTCCCTAGCTTTACTTCCTCTAACCCTTGCGTCCTCACTACTCTGGTCTTTGCCCAGCAGCCGTTGATGTCTTAGGTTTCATTCCAGAGCTGCCCTTTCCACGGTTATTCTAATAGTGCCCTCCAGTGGCAGATGGTTCAAATGCACTTAAAGAATCATAACATAAATGGTCAGCTATTTCAGTATCTACCAAGTGCCTAGATATTCTCCCTGAGATAGTCACCTCTGACGCGGACACTTTCTAGTTCTGTGTTGCACAGATATATGTATACATGAAATAAGAGTCAGGCAGCAAAGAACTAATCAAACATTTTCCCTTTGGGAAGTCCACTTATCAAAGACCAGTCTGTCTGTCAGACAGTACTGAGTAAGCCGTATCATCAATAATGACACTACCATTAGTCACAGACATTGACAAGGGGGGAGGTGGAAGGTCTGTAGCTCCACCTGTCATATAGTTATGGCTTCTCATAGAGAATCTAAAAGAAAATGGTCTAGTTCTGTGGTCTCAGTTCTGGAAAGCACTTAAATATGAGCTCGTTGATACCTCTTCCTTTGTTATTCAACCCCTTTGAAGATAAAAACAAAAAGACACTGGGCTCACACTTTCTAGGCTAAGTTCTATTAACTAGTTTGGGGTGGAGGAAAGAGGCTATATAGAGTAGATAGCCAGGATATCCAACTCTAGCTCTACAGATGTCATAAAACTTAGTGAAAAGATAGCAGGGACATGCATGTGAAAATAATTATGGGCTCGAGGGTGGTGAGCAGCTTTATGGACTAAACAAATATCAATTATGTACAGTTTCTTACAAAACCCATAAGGACAAATATTGCCAATGGCCCCAGTTTATTCCTCGTCCTATTTGTCACATTTGTGCCATGAGTCCAGATAAATACACCATCTATGGAGAAGATGAATCAGACAAGGAAGTAAAAAGCTCCCTTGGTGATTATGATACATAGTCAGATTTGGGAAGCAACACAAGCTGCCCTCAAATACCTTCTCACTGTTTGGAATCCCATGATGTTTATGTGTTATAATTTGTTCTCTTCCAGTGAAATCTTATTTCCAATTTTTCAGTATTAAAAAAAAAAAACCTAAAATTCAGTGAATGACTTAGGATTGAGTTTCTTTTTTCTTTTGGGTAAATTCTTGGTCAAAGGACATGGGCAATTTTAACCCTTTTTAGAACAATACTTAACTGTTTTATGGAAAGACTAAATCCTCTAACTGTGCCACCAGCAGTGAATGTACTCCTTTAACCTCCTATCACCATTGGGTTTTATTATGAACATTAAATTTTGTGATTGTAATGGTTATGTAACAAGATAGTCAAAGTACTCTAATTCATATTGCTATGATAGTCCTGCAAGCTTCTACATGATAGAAGCCTTCTGAATAGCCTCAGATCCCCACATCTAGGCAAGATACTTCCAGTTAAATATTACCTGGTCTAGTAGATATATCTATGTAGTCTTGTACTAACAGAGGTTATTCTTTTCTAGGACAAAGGTATTCAATGAATATGCAATGAATTTTAACATTCTAAAGGGATTTGTTTTGGGTATATTGGGAATTTCCTTATGTCAACATTCTTTGTTAATATGATAGCAAATTAGGCAAAATCAAACACATTGGTTATCTTTCAACTTTTGTGATCTCTGATGAATAGCTGGAAGGGTTTTTTTAAAGTGCAAATTAAGGCAATTTTTAGAGAGCTGAGTGGGTTTAATAAATCTATTTAAAGATACTTTTATGATTCCACTAGTGCAAACAATAAATGAGACCGGGGTAGAGTTATAACATGCAGGAATCTTGTTTATGCCTTTGGCTGCCACTAAAATCTGAAGGGAACACAAGATTGTAGTCCCAGGGTCTTTTCATAAAGAACAAAAAATTATGAAAAATGTTAGGGTCATATGCCCATGGTTGTGAATCTTTGGTAATGGGCTAGGGCAGGCTTGAAACAGTCCTTAGGAATATAAACACTTTTTCTATTCTCCCTCTTGTTATTATTACAAAGAAGATGGAATAAGAAATATCCATTAAACAAATATCCGCAAAGTTTGTGTATAAATAAATTTCAATGCAATACCACAAGTACATCCTTGTTTTGTTCTCTCCAAAGTTTTGCCTATAAACAAATAAGAAAGCACACTCATAAATATGAGTGAGATAAAGAACTCGAAAGGATACCAGATATACTGAATGACAGATTCCAGATCCCAAAAGTTCCTATTTGGACCATAAATGGGGACTATGAGCCCAGAGGTCAGGCATCTAGTTTTCGAGGAGGGTTTGGGGAGGGGTGTATGCAGTGAACGCTGTGAGGCGAAGGATCCCAAGATACCTTCCTCCTGTTGCATGCCAGTCATAGGGCACAATCTCCTGTTTACTTATTTGAAATCTTCCTTAATGAAAGCAAGCTCATCCTTCACAGTCCTTTCACTTCGCCTTCTCTCAGGCACTGTGGAAAGTACAAGTTACTTTCTGTGTTCCTGAAGTATAATTCCATTGTTTCTTACAGGCAAGTGTGTAGTAAAGTTGGCTTTGCCCAGGGGAGATCATGGCTTTTTTTCCTTGACTTTTGGGAGGCAATTTATATCATGCTTGATGGGAATGTCTTTGTTTATGTGAGGATGACCACCCTGGATTTTGGAGGGTGGCCGGCCACACCTAATAGCCTTAACATGGGGGCTGGCTATAAGGTAAGGGCTTTGGGTCATTCCATATCAGTCAACCTGAAGACTGAGTTCAATCATGTGAGCAATCACATGTTTGCAGTGAACGCTGTGAGGCGAAGGATCCCAAGATACCTTCCTCCTGTTGCATGCCAGTCATAGGGCACAATCTCCTGTTTACTGATTTGAAATACAATTGTTCTGTATTGATACAGCATACCTGAAAGTAATTTATGAGCAGTATTAGGACAGCAAGGACCAGCAACGAACTTTTGACCCCAACCGAATTGTTCTCATTTGTTTAGCAAGTGTGTGGGAAGTCACGTAAGCGAGCGCACAACACATAGCACAGACCCTTTCTCAGTGCTTCTCAACTTTTCCTGTCCTATACCTTTCATTAGGTTATTCAGACTTTAAAGGAGGCACAAGTCAGGGCCTGGTTTGGTCCTCATCTCAAGCCTTATTGCGGCCTCCCACAGTACCCAAATAAAAACTATGGACTTAAAGTTCAAGTGAGCTTTCCTGACTGGCAAAACTTCATGAGTGTGTCACATATTGAGGCAAAGAAGGTAATATTTTCTAATTTCATGGGAGAGGACAATGGAAGCTTCTTTGCAACCCTCCCAGACTCTATCCTGTGTCTCTTCCTTTACCTAAGCTTCCCCCTAGTTTTAGTGAGATATAATTGACATATGACATTGTATAAACTTAAGGGGTACAACATGATGATTTGATATACATATATGTTACAAAAATGATCACCACAATAAGCTTAATTAATACAACCATTATCTTATTTTCATTAGTCTTCATTTTATCTGTACCCTTTCCCTATAATTAACCTTAACCATGAGTATAATAGACTTCAGTAAGTTCTGTGAGAACTTCTAGGAAGTTATCTAACCTAAGAGTGGTTTGGGGGACCTTCCAAATTTTTAGTTGGCGTCGGGAGTGAGGGCAGTCTTGTGGACTGTGTCCTCAAATCTCACAGTCTGGCTAACTCTAGGTAGTAACATATACATGTCTGCTATGAAGTATGGCCTTCAACTCATCAGCCGTGTGCCTGTCCAAAGTGCAACTTTATACATGGAGTCTTACACTATTTTTAGGCGAAATATAAGTTCACTGCTCTGATATGAGGGTAATCTTCTTACATAAGGGAAAACTAAAGGCTTTTCTTTTTTTTCTCTCTCTTTTGAAAAGATGAAAGTTCTTTGTGTTTTATAAAGTTCTTTTAGATTTTTTAGATTATTCTGTTTAATCATTAGGAACAGAACTGTAACTTCAGGTAAGTCCCATCCTAAGTGTTAATTGCACTTGGTCACTAATCACTCTCACACAAAAACCTATGAAAAGTCTTCTACAGTAATAAAACCCAGGGACTCCATTTCCTAGCTGCTGTTTCCTTTTCTCAATTTTCTCATCTTCCTGACCTATTAAAATTATATTTTATCTCTTCCAACCTATGTTCTAGGTACCCCCAGAGACTGTGTCATCTATTAAATATTCTTTGCTAGAAGATAGGCCTGAGGTCAATTTCATCAGCTCTTATTCAAAAAATGGAAAATTGACCTTTTTAAATGAAAGGCCTCCTATTGCTCAGAATTTTTATGTTTAGTTTATTTGTGGTTGTGTTTATTTTTATTTATCTAAAATGATCACCATTCATATTGTCAGCTTTAGCTGCTGCTGCAATACTACTAGTGCTAAGAAGAAGAAGAAGAGCGAGGGGGGAGAATCATCTAAAACCTCAGAGTTATATTTATTTGTATCTTTTGTTACATGTCCACTATGGGATGGCTTTAGCTCTGCTTTATATCTTCTTTGGATAGATTAAAAGAGCATACCCCTGCCCAGTTTGGGACTACCAGTTTCATGATAAACAGAAAAAAAAAAAAAAAGATAGGGGGACCATGCAATAAGTTCCAAAGTTTCTGCTTTGAAATTGCTTACGTCACTTGCATTCATATTCAGTGGGGCATTAGGTAGTCACCAGGCTAAGCCTATTTGTGGGATCACAACCCAAAGTCCTATTCTATCATAGCCTCATACTCAAAGTTCAAGATATGCATTCAGGTTCATTTCCTATCACTTTCTATCAGAAAGGAGTAGACTTAACCACAGTCCGTGTTCGTAGCAGTTCTGAAACCCTGCTAAAGAGATGTCAGAGAGTCCCCTACTAGGGTGGGGACTGCTGCTTGTTAGGTCCTACTTTTGCCTCCAGTTGTAGCCTGAAGTTCATTAGCCTTCTTGACCATTATGGAAAACAGGATAGAGGTTCCTCAAAAAAAAATTAAAAATAGAACTACCACGTGATCCAGCAATCTTACTCTGAGGTATATATCCAAAGGGAATGAAATCACTCTCTCAGAGAGATATTTGCACCCCCATGTTCATTGCAGTGTTATTCATGAAAACCAAAAACAAATGTCCAAGTGTTCATTGACAGATAAGTGGTAGATAAAGAAAAAAAATGTGGTATACATGTAGAATAATAAGAAAGAAATTTGTCATTTATGACAACATGGATGAACCTGAAGGACATTATACTAAGTGAATGAAGCCAGACACAGAAAGAAAAATACCACATGATCTGACTTTTGTGTTAGAATCTAAAAAAATTGAGCTCTTAGAAACAGAGAGTACAGCAGTGGTTACCTCTGTTCCTCAGAAGCTGAGGAGTGAGGGAAACAGGGAGGTGTTAATCAATGGGTAGAAAATACCAGATATGCAGGATGAATAAATTCCAGTATAGCATGGTAACTGTAATTAAAATAATCTATTATATACTTGAAATTTTCTGAGAATAGGTCTTAATTTTCTGAGAGTAGGGCATGTGTGTGTGTATATATGTATTTAAATATATATATAATGTATTAAATACATAATAAAATAAAATTGGAAAGCCATATGCATGCTTAAGTCCTTATCAAAAGGCTGAATTTTAAGCAGCCTATCAGACTTTTTTATTCATAGTTGATTCTGTCTTATAGCCCAGGTAGAAAAATATCATTAATGGTCTGTTAAATTCAGCCATAGTAACCAGGAATCACCATGGACACTCTGTTTCCCACATCTCTGCCTAAAGCTCTGAGGTTACTTGGTATTCTGTCTGCCTTCCAAGTCATTGTAGCAAACCTGATCGAATATCTCACCACTGCAGAACTAGGGTTCCATCTTTCTACCTTCAATAACAAGTTCTTCATGATCCACTGCTTGCCTGAAAGCCAAGGCCAAATATCTTCATGTTTGTTATAGCAGGTCTCTGCTTGGTATACCAAAAATTGACCCAGTCAGTTTCGGCAAGTCATACTGTGGTAGAAAGTGATCCCAAATTCCCACTGGCTTACCACAACAAACATGGATTTCTTGTTCGTCCTTCATGTCTACCATAGGTTAGCTTCAGTTCTGCTTCACAACACCTACACTCCAGGACACAGGCTGAAGTGAAACCCACACAGCCAGGCCTCATGGCAAAAGGAAGAGAAAGGCGGGCAGAACCATGCAAAGCCTCCTAAGCTTCTGCTGGAAAGAGGTATGTGCCACTCCCCTTCATATTCCATTGTCCAAATAGTTGCAAGACCTACTCTTGTATCAGAGAAAGATAACCTTCTCACAGGGAGAAGCAGTAAATACCTTGAACAAAAAAGTAAATCTGACATACCATTATTCATAGATAATGCATTTTTATTTAATCATTGACTATGACAATGACGTATGAGAGGTGTTAGAGAATATAATAAAATATGCAACTATCCTTTTTAATTACTAAGGACCTTCAAGTCGCATCACCCTTGCCAGTAGGTAAACAAGTATAGAGGACATATACAGATAACTTGGTCTCTCTGACTCGTCTCATCCTCCTCCAATCTTGCTATAAGCATTTTTTATTATTGAATAACAAATCACCACAAACTTAAGCAACTCAAAATAATACCCATTTATTATCTCATGGTTCTGTAGTTCAGAAGTCTGGCTGGGTCCACCTAGGTCCTCTGCTTAGCATTTCATAGGTCAAAATCAAGCTGTTGGCCAGCTGAGCTCTTACCGAGAGACTCAAAGTAATCCGTTTTCCAAGCTTATTCGAGTTAGCAGAATCCAATTTTTTGCTGTTAAAAGACTGAGGTCAACATTTCCTTGCTAGCTGTCAGTCAGAATTCTCCTTCAGTTCTCTGGGGCTACCCTTACTTTCTCACTTCACCCCCTCCGTCTTAAACACGAACAGCAGTGCAGTTAAGTCCTGCACAGACTTCATATCTTTCTGACTTCCTTTTTGGACGCCAGCCAGAGGAAACTGCTTTTAAAGACCTGTGTAATTAGATCAGATCCACCTGGGTAGTAGCCCTATCTTAAGGTCAATGGTGCCCTATAACATAATGTAATAACAAGGATGATATCTCATTATACTCACAGGTTTCAGGGATTAAGGAAGGAATCTTTAAGGGCCAGTTTAGAAAATTTACCTACCACAGCATCCTTTCACAGACTTGAAACATGCAAAATGGATTGTAAAATGATTGCTTACATCGAATCAGTGATCTTTTATGTCTCACTGAAGCTAGTGAGATAAAATCCAGATTATTTTTCCTGTTTCAGAAAGGCTTTCACATACTACTTGGCACCTACCACACAACTTAACCTCTCACTAGCTTCTAAAATGAACTCTTCATTCAGAGTGGTCTCTTTTGCAGGTTCATGTTGGTGATTTCTACCTTTATTATTTTTTAAGGTGTTATTTCATACATGTGATATTCTCCCACCTCCTCTCTACCTGTTCAAGTTGTCTGATTCCTTTAAATTGAAACATAAGTTTTATATTACCCATTAAATCAACATAATTTATTGAGTATATAGTAAATGTTAGGCACTGTTTCAGGCTTAAAGAATACCTAGTAACCAATGGAGATAAGGTCCTTGCCCCTGTGGAGCTTATATTCTAAGGAGGAGAAACTAAAGCCTTCTCTAATAAAAAAAAAAAAAACTGGCAAATCTTTCCCTCTCGGACTGAAGTGTTCATTAACTATGGCACTTACCTTTGCATTTCATACCATGTTTTATATCATATGCATGCTTCCGTGCCTCTCCCCTGTCCACCCAATGAGATCCTGACCTCCTGCTGGATATGTATAGTATATCCATAACTCCTAGCATTCTGCATTGAGGATTGAGTATTTAATTGTTGAATGATCAATTCCTATACTTGAGTTTGGTCAAATATTGAAATATTTTTTCCCCAAGAGCCACAAGTTAAATCTCTCTTTGAAAATATGTTTTGGGGGTCAGGGAGAGAATGCAAGAAAGCAGAATATTGACTAGAGGACAAGCTGTATTAGGAAGAAAAGTAGAACTAGGATTGGTTTTCTAAAACATCCATAACCTGTAGAATCCTCTTCTGGATGGTTGAAAATTATGTCTGCTCCCTGTGACAAAGAAGTTCAAAATTAAATGTTAGACTAAAATTTTATTATCTCTCCTGGGAGTTATCTGGCAAAGCATCTGTAGGAAGACATTTTTATGTGATGGGAAAATGGGACCACTATTTAATATGTGAATAAGAAACTTGGCGTTTGTTACATCTTTGAATCCAGAATATTTTTAAGTTGGGCAGTACTGCTCCTCTCTTTAAACTTCAAGATGGTAAACTGAGATCAAGCCAAGAAGACAAAAACAGGAATTTTTAAAAGGTATAAACCCACCACAACATAAAAAGAAAACAAGAAAGGGAGCATTAGCTGAAGATGGATTTGAACTACTTTCTGGAAGGTGGATGTTGAAACATTAACTAATGAAGCAGAGAGAAGAATTCTGTAACACCAAAAGGTTGTGAAGAAAATGCTACAAAGAAAGCATCTATTCAACCAACAAATGCCTAGAAAGAGTATCTTGACTTTCTTTTTTTTTTTTTTTAAAGAGTATTTATTTGACAGACAGAGATCACAAGTAGGCAGAGAAGCAGGCAGAGAGAGAGGAGGAAGCAGGCTCCCTGCTGAGCAGAGAGCCCGATGTGGGGCTCGATCCCAGGACTCTGGGATCATGACCTGAGCCGAAGGCAGAGGCCCCAACCCACTGAGCCACCCAGGTGCCCTGTATCTTGACTTTCTTAATATAATGTAGAGCAGGAGTGAAAAGAGGGACTAAGAAGATTAACTAGGTCTAAGATGTAGAAAACTTCCTTTCCACAATTTTTAATCTCTGTTCACCAGGATATATTGGATAATTAAGGGCATTGGTCTGTAGGCAGACATTTACTCCCATCAAGAAAAAAGGGATGGAAGTAGAGTTCTTTTGAAACAAAAAACTTTAATTAAGAAATTAATGAAGTGTTTAGGGATAACTTCATTATTAAATTAAATAGCTGCGAATCAACAGAGTTTTGAAGGAAAAAAAATGTATGGCATAAAAATAGAGGGACATAAAAAAATAAAAGAGGAGGAGATGAGCCTAGATAAATCAAAGAAGAAAAAAAGTAATTTAAAATATTATAATTAGCATTCTAAGGAATAGCCCAGATAATATGACATTCATAAATCATGAACAGGCTACTGTGAAAAAAACAACAAAAAAAGAAGCCAGAAAGAGCTTTTGGGAAATTACAAAATAATATTAACAAAAGGAATTTCAATAGTCAAGTTGGGAAATAAGATTAGGAAAACACCACAAGAAGGGAAAGAAATGAAAAAATATAAGAGCAAATATAAAGACATACCAAAGCACAAAAACCATTATCTGTACCCGAGTAATAGGATTTTCAAAAACAGATTACAGAGAACCTAGAGAAGAAAAACAAATTACTTAATAAATAATTGATCATAATTTCTCAATGCTGAATTCCTACGTCTTCAAGATGAAATGAAGGCACCAGCACAGGAAATAAAGTTCCACATCCAGGTCAATCGTTGCGAGATTTGAAAACACAAGCAATAAAAAAGTCCTAAAAAGATGAAGAATGAGACACGGAAACATTTTGTTACTTGCTTAAGTCTTCAGGGTGAAGGGTGGCAGAATGTGGTAACCAAAATATGCCACTTTGTCATGTGGAGCTGAAGACAATGAAGACAGAACAGACTCAAGAAAAGCTTTTTACCTCCCCTCTTTTTTTTTTTTTTAATTTCTTTTCAGCATAACAGTATTCATTGTTTTTGCACCACACCCAGTGCTCCATGCAGTCCATGCCCTCTCTAACAAGACCCTCAGGTTGTTTTTCAGAGTCCATAGCCTCTCATAGTTCACCTCCCCTTCCAATTTCCCTCAACTTCCTTCTCCTCTCCATCTCCCCATGTCCTCCATATTACTTGTTATGCTCCACAAATAAGTGAAACCATATGATAATTGACTCTCTCTGCTTGACTTATTTCACTCAGTATAATCTCTTCCAGTCCCGTCCATGTTGCTACAAAAGTTGGGTATTCATCCTTTCTGATAGAGGCATAATACTCCATAGTGTATATGGACCACATCTTCCTTATCCATTCGTCCGTTGAAGGGCATCTTTGCTCTTTCCACAGTTTGGTGACCGTGGCCATTGCTGCTATAAACATTGGGGTCCAGATGGCCCTTCTTTTCACTACATCTGTATCTCTGGGGTAAATACCCAGTAGTGCAATGGCAGGGTCATAGGGAAGCTCTATTTTTAATTTCTTGAGGAATCTCCACACTGTTTTCCAAAGAGGCTGCACCAACTTGCATTCCCACCAACAGTGTAAGAGGGTTCCCCTTTCTCCACATCCTCTCCAACACATGTTTCCTGTCTTGCTAATTTTGGCCATTCTAACTGGTATAAGGCGGTATCTCAAAGTTTTACCTCCCCTCTTAACTGCCTAAAAGAACTTAGAAAGGGGGCCTACATCAGGAAGAGAGCCATTACCAGAGATAACTTTTCCTCTGAGAGACTTAACCTACATGGCACTGCAAAACTTGTTTACCACATGTTTCTACTTCTCATCTTCCTGTGAAGTGCCTCCCTCCCCTTTGAAGCCCCAGACCCTTGTAATTTTCCTTAGCTCAGGATGGTGTATAAGCTGTATAGCCTGGCTGCCTAACTTTGTGAATTTCCTGTATGTATGAAATTTAATTTATTTTTCTCCCATTCATCTGTCTTATGTCAATTTAATTATTAGACCAGCCACAGAACCTAGAAGGGAAGAAGGGAAAATTCCTTCCCTGCAGTCTGGCAACCTTAAAGAGATTTCCAGTGGCTGGGTATTACTTGCTCTGGGGATGATAAATGTCTTATCCTAATAATTGCGGCAAGTTTCATGGGTATATATAAATGTCAAAGCTTATACCATCATACATACTATTCACATGCAGTCTACTGTGTTTCAGTAAAACCTCAACAAACCATTTCATATACACACACCACACTTGTTTTTAAAGCCTGATGCTATGGGCTGAATTGTATCCTGTTGTAGGGGCTGAATTCATATGTTGAAGTCCTAACATCCAGGACCTCAAAATATGACTGTATTTGGGGATAGGGTCTTTAAAGAAATAATTAAATTAAATTGAGGTCATTAGGGTGGGGCCTAATCTAATATGACTAGTATTTCTATAAGGAGAGGGGATTAGGACAGTTATAAGTAGGGAAGACCATGTGAAGACACAGGGAGAAGATAGCCATCTGTAAGCTCATGAGAAGAGGTCTCAAAAGGAACATTCTACCCTGCCAACACTACTAGCCTTTAGAACTGCAAGAAAAGTAATTTTTATTGTTACATCCACGTGGTCCGTGGTGCTTTGTTATGGCAGCCCTAACAAATTAATCCATCTGGTTGGACATTATTCCACAATATATTAAAAAAACACATGTTCTCCATGTGGCTGTATTATTTATTTTCTATCTAAATGATTTCCTTTGCTTTTTTTTTTACAATAATTATGTGTTTGTGTTATAATTATGAAAATAGTCATCAAGTGTTAATATAGAACCATTCATGGAATTCAATCTGAAAATCCTAAAAACAAAGAAGCCATGATGGAAAAATGTCCCATTTTCTTATTGTAGAAGAAGTATGTTTCTGGTGTAGGAGAAAACATGGTAATTTTAAAACGACAACTTAAAGAAAATTGGCAAGTATACTTCTGCAATCTTTCTATAAATATTCAAGAGGAAGCCTGCCGTCTCTAAATTGCTGATACTGCTGTTTCAAAGATGCCGGCAACACAGGAAAGACTCAGTGGAACTATAAACGAGCTGTTCATTAAAGATACCTATGTAAATTACAAGACAAAAGGTAATATTCAATATAAAATGTTCCTATTTTTTTTTTTTTTCCAGAAAGCTTCACAAAATGAGTTTTAAGTTGGCAGTGATTACCAGCAATGTTTTCGTTAGGAACTTCACACGGCTTTCTTTTATTCTTAATTACTTTTGTAACTACCAACACTTATTCAATTAGATATGTTAATAGTCCCTAGATTTCTGTACACCTGTTTCTTCCAGCTGTCTGCAAGGCTGGTTCTTCCACATCTGTATGGAATTGGTAGCTTCATTTCCTCCCATTAAAATCACAGGAAAACAAGTCCAAGGATCAGTATGGGGCAAAAGAGCTGAAAATAAAGACAAAAAGCAGTTAAGTGTGACTATTCTTGCAATGAAATCAGTGCTGTAAGGATATATTCCGGGATATGCTTAATAATTACCAGGAGGTCTCCTATGCTTTCATAGAGTTTTAGAAAGGTACTTGGGTTGTATTTACAACTACATACGTATATAAGATCTAGGTTGTAGAGTAGTTTGACTATAAAAAAACATTTTTTAAGATTTTCTGTATTTGACACAGAGAGACACGGCAAGAGAAGGAACGCAAGCAAGGGGAGTGGGAGAGGGAGAAGCAGGCTTCCCGCTGAGCAGGGAGCCCAACACCATGCTAGATCCCAGGACCCCGGGATCATGACCAGAGCCAAAGCCAGATGCCTAATGACTGAGCCACTCAGTAACCCCTTGACTATGAAAATTAAAGCAAAAGTTAAATACTTAAAAACTGAGTCATTTATAATAGGCTAAGGTATCTATCTAAAAATGCTTTCCAGAATATGCTTTCCCCCCATAGAAAGAAAATACTTACTGTATACTGTATACTTTCTCTGCACCATAACTTAAGATCTATGGTCTTTAGAGAAATAATTAAATTAAAATGAGGTCATTTGGATAGGACCTAATCCACATGACTGGTGTCTTTATAAGAGACGATTAAGACAGACATGCATAAACTCAGAGGAAAAAACCATTGAAGGGAAAGTTTCCTAAATTCAGGGAGTATAGGAGTAAAGACCATGCCCCTGATCTCATGGAACTTAAAAAGTAGTGGGAGGGACTAATAAATTCAGCTTAATTGAATATTATGAAGATGATATAATATGATAAAATTAGAGGGAGAAACAGTTTGCACAGGAGAAATGCTATTTCTGTAGAGTGGTTAGTCTTTTCAAAGGGGTGGTATTGAAACAAGATAAAATCTTTAACTTATACAACCAAGAAAGATAAAGGAAATAATTATTTTACCACATGTTGGTGAGACTCCTGGGTAATGGGCACCCTACATTGAACCAATCTATATTAAGAGAATGTGGGCATCATAACACATTTTAAAGGTACATAAATTAACCTACAATTATATTTGTAGGATTTTATCTAAAGTGTTTGCACCAAGGTTGTTCGTTGTACAATTGTCTGTAGTCATAAAAATATGAAGAGAATGGAGTTTCAACTACAGAACACTCATTAAACAAACAGGGTGAGTGCATCAGTAAAATAGAAGATCCTGCTTTCATTACGATGATGCTGTACTGTTTCTGATGCAAAGGGGCAAATCTTCCTCTCCCTTTCAGACTGTTTCATGATAGTAAGGGAATGCTTAAAAGGCTTAAACCTACCAGTAGGAAAAGAGAATAGCCAGCAATAAACAATGGGCGGTAAATGACAGAATCTCAGTAGATGAGCCATGTCAGAGGAAACCACAGGCTGGAGCTCATGCACTCTGTAAGTAAAGGAACAAGTAGATCCACCCAGCAAGTACACCATGTATGGCAAAAGGATGACACAGTTAAAAAGGGCTACAAATGGCAGTAGATGAAGTCTATGTAGAGATATTCATGAATCAATTTGTCCCCCTCCCTTGCCTGCCTCTTGTGGCCTGAAGCTTTATATTCAACCCCAAACAAACAACACCTAGAGAAAATGAAGGCAGCTGAGGCTTACGGTTGGTGCCAAAAGATAAACAGCTCCTCATTCTATTATCTAGACGTACTCTAACCTAATATCCAGTTCTGTCCCTTGCCCCCAAAAAAAGCCTGGTAGTCAATACACCATTACTAACAGCATAAATCATGCAGCCAGATTTATTCTCACCTAATTTTAAATATAAGCAAATGAGATATTTGCAGAAAAGTTGCAGCATGCAAGGGAAATACCAAGATTTAAAAAGAAAAAAACAGGGCACCTGAGTGGCTCAGTGGGTTAAAGCCTCTGCCTTCAGCTCAGGTCATGATCCCAGGGTCCTGGGATCGAGCCCCGCATCAGGCTCTTTGCTCAGCAGGGAGCCTGCTTCCTCCTCTCTCTCTCTTTCTCTCTCCGCCTGCCTCTCTGCCTACTTGTGATCTCTGTCTGTCAAATAAATAAATAAAATCTTAAAAAAATAATAAAAAAGAAAAAGAAAAAAACAACCTTTGGAAAAACTGAGAAATAACGAAGAAAGAAACACCTTCAAGTTAGCATCCTCAACAACATTTAAGATAACACTTCTCTAAAATAAAAGATGACACTATGAAAGCAAAATCAAGTCAGAGAATAAGAATGAATTCTTAGAAATTAAAGATCTGGATTTGGAGAAGTGAACCATGTAAACATATTTCTACTGCTTTGCCATCCCAGTACCAATCTATCTCAGCCTCTTGAGTGCAGAAAATGCCAGACAAGTCTGGAGATTATAAATAAGGTCTTGGGCTCTGCTGGGATCTAAATGGAGAGAACAGACCTGTAACCTATTCCCTACAGAATGGAGATGAGCCTGCATGGCACCAAAAAGCCCAGGGACATGAAGTATGACACCTGTTAATTCTCTGCCAGCCAATGATTCCTAAGAGAAAGCTAAGTTCTTGAGGAACTCTGTGGGAACTAAGCAAAGTTCACGACCCTGGCCATGAGGCAGGCAAAGTTTTATCTAGTCCAGTTCTTCTCCAAACCGGGGAGCTTATAAAAATCCGATTGTGCAGGCCACATAGCCTACCAATTAAATCAGAACCTCTGGGGGTTGGATAGAGTCATTCATATTTTTGAGGTTCACTACATGATCCAAAGCACAGCCAAGTCTGAGAACCAGTGCTCTAGCTACTGGCGGCAGCAGCAGGAAGGACACCTGGGAATTTGTTAGAAATGGTGAATCAGGTCTTACTCCAGACCACTGGAGCCAGCATCTGCATTTCAACAAGATGCCCAAACGATTCACATCTGCATGTAAGAATTAAAAAGTTCTGCACCTAGCCCAAGGGCTAGAAACCCAGACCAAATAAACCAAGGAAGGGGACTAGGCATGGCTACTCAATGCTAATTGGGAATACTTCTAAAGTAATTCACAAGAGCAGGTTGAAAACCCCTGGCCTAGATATTGTAACTGAGGAGACAAGAAGAGCAGAAAAGTTTCCCCCTGAGAACCCAAATGGGAAAATTACAATTATCAGCAGCTGTATCATTGGCCCCCAGGGAGTGAGATCCCTATAATTCCCATCTCCACATAAGGTAGACTCCACTCAAGACAGACAAGCAGCCCCTTGCCCAAAAGATGTGACATGAGCAGATAAAGAAAAAAAGATACATCCGAAAGGCTTCAGCCAAGCAGAACACCCAGAATAGGCAGTTTCTGGGGAAAAAAAAAAAAAAATTAAGAACATGTAAGGAGAGGGGTACCTGCGTGGCTCAGTGGGTTAAGCCTCTGCCTTTGGCTCAGGTCATGATCTCGGGGTCCTGGGATGGAGCCCTACATTGGGCTCTTGGCTCAGCAGGGAGCCTGCTTCCCCCTCCCCCCACCCTCTGCCAGCCTCTCTGCCTACTTGTGATCTCTCTCTCTCTGTCAAATAAATAAAATCTAAAAAAAAAAAAAAAAAGAATATGTAAGGAGATTAAATGATATCACAAAATAAATATATTTTTGTCAATAAAAAACATTTTCATGTTAAATTTTAATAGACTAGAGGTGATATTAGCTATTGAAATATATGTCCTTGATTTTTCATCTTTTAAGTAATCTCTATGCCCAACGTGGGAGATCAAGAATCTCATTCTCTACTGAGCCAGTCAGGTGCCCCAAAATTTGTGTCCTTGAACATAAAACATAAATATACAAAGTATAAGTGTCTCACAAAGAGATGGATATCATGAGGTTAGAGACTTGGATGATGTTGTGTGTTGAATGGTGTCCTCCAGAAAGATGTTGAAGTCCTAACCGCATACCTTTGAATATGATCTTACTGAGAAATAAGGCTTTTTATAGATGGAAACAAATTAAAATGAGGTCAAACTGGATTAGGGCTGACCTAATGGGCTGTAAATCTAGTGACTTGATGTCCTTGAAAGGAATGAGATCTATGAAGACACAGAGGAGGCCCAAGGAAGAAGGCCATGTGACTAAGGAGACAAACTGAAGGTAGGGTGCCACAAGCCCCAAAACATCAACCACCAGGAGCTAGAAGAGGCAAGAAGTAGTTCTTCTCTAGAGACTAAAAACAGCACAGCCTTACTGGCACCTGGATTTTGGACTTCTAGTTTCCAGATCTGTTTGAGAATACATTGCTGTTGTTTTAAGCTATTCTGCTTGTGGTACTTTCTTAAATCAGCCCTTGGTAATGAATATAGATGACCAATCCAGAAGATCTAACATATACATGGAAGAAAAAAATAGCAACCACCAGATAACAATTTTATGTCCCTGAGTTTAAGAAATTTTTGAAGCTTCAGATTGAAAGGTATCACTGAATTCTAGTGCTGGCTATAAAGAAAAAAAAAAAATGCGCCTAGATATCTATCTATCTATCTCCTGGTTAAAAGAAAGAAAGAAAGAAAGAAAGTTCTGTCTCCAAAGATAAACCCCCTACCCTCTTGCCCAAAAAAGGGGAAATTCCTAACAAAGAAAAAAAGAAGGCATTGGACTTCTCATCTGAAAAATTAGAAGCCAGAATTTAGTGAACTCATGTCTACAAACTTTTTAAAGAAAAGACTGCAATGTAAGAACTTAATGCCTAGGTACATTATAAATTTCATCACCCGTATAAATGCAAAATGCAGAAATAAACAAACATATGTGACGTACCATATTTGAAGAAAATAATGGAGATTGGATTATAACAGATCTGCCAATGAGTCAGAATACAGACTTCAAAATAAAGATGAAAACAAGAGACTACAATGGTATACAAAGATCTTATAAATGTATAATTAAATCTAAATGAATAATGAGAAAGTGGGAAATAGATAAGTACAAAGTAGGTTATGATTTAAAATAGGATGTGGGTCACCTGGGTGGCTCAGATGGGTAAGCATCTGACTCTTGATCTCAGCTCAGGTCTTGATGTCATGGTTGTGAATTCAAGCCCTGAATTGGGCTCCACACTGGGTGTGGAGCCTACTTAAAAAAAAATCAGATCAAATCAAATAGCATATGAGCCTTACTGGTACTTTGTACACATCTGTAAGGCCACCTATTTAGACATAATTTGTGGCTGAAATCGATTCAAAGCTAATAACTGAGTATTATTATTTCCCCCATATCACACTTATAAGTTCATTGTTTTTATTTGCCCATAGATTAATTAGAGTGTCTTTAGAAGTTTTTTGTTTGCTTCTTTCCACCCTCAAAATTATCAAGTGGTCACTTTCCATTGCTTTTACACTGAAGAAAAACTCTTCCTTTATTTTTTTTTTTTAAAAGATTTTATTTATTTATTTGACAGAGAGAAATCACAAGTAGATGGAGAAGCAGGCAGAGAGAGAGAGAGAGAGAGGGAAGCAGGCTCCCTGCTGAGCAGAAAGCCCGATGCGGGACTCGATCCCAGGACCCTGAGATCATGACCTGAGCCGAAGGCAGCGGCTTAACCCACTGAGCCACCCAGGCGCCCAAAACTCTTCCTTTAATAGAAATGTTTAACTTGTTTCAAAATACTGTTCTACTCTTTCTAACATCTTTTGTGACTGAGAAGCAACCTTAAGTTTGTTCTTCCTTTTAGGAAATATGTTTCTGCCCCTTTTCCTTACTTATACAGTCCTTTTGAGTTTCTGAAATACGGTAACCTCATCAAAAGAGATCTCAGTGTTGGTTGCCCTACAGGTAGACAGATTAAAATCTACCCTCAGTTCAGGAAATTTCTTTTATATTTAATTTCTACTCTGTTTTATTTTTTTTTTTCATTTCTTCTGCTCTCTTCTATTTCCTTCCCTGGGAACACAAATTATAGGTATATTGAATCACCATTATCTTATTCTTCACTTTAATCTTTTTTATTACAACTTTTATAAAAAATCTTATAGCTTTTCTTTGGTTGGTGTTCTAGGTAATTTTCTCACCCATGTCTTAATGATCCCATTTTATGCAGTGATGATTTTTCTCTTTACTATTTGGAATGCTTTGGTAGTATTATTACTTTTATTAAATCTATTTATTTAATTCCTTAACAAGAATCTCTGTGGCTCATTATTTAATATAACATTCATGTTCATTTCAGACCCCATGTTATCCTTAATATTAGCCCAAACTCTATAGCACCTAAAATTTGATTTTTTTTCCCTTTGGGTAAGTCTTTAAAAATATATTCTTCAGCTAAATTTTCCATCCTGTTATAGGATGTGTTGATTCCATTGTTTATCATAGTGTCAGGGTTTTCAGTTTAGTATAATGGATTGAGAGCAGCAGGGTTTCTGTAGACTCAACTTTCTTGATTTTTTCCTAACATCTTAAAAAATGTGCTCCTGGGAAGCAAGCTAGAAGATGATCCTGTAGGTTAATGTTGTCACCTCATATCATTCAGTGGTCTAAAGACTGTGCAAAAGAAGTTAACACTATAGGAAGTTATGATATGCCGGAAAGCATTTTCTCTACATCTGTTGAAATTCATTGCATGGAGGCCAACTCAGCTAGGTTTGGAGAAATATTTTCCCATTGTGGAGGGCACTTGGTTCTCTTTCACTTCTAACTCAGCTGGCCATATAGGCAAGAACTTGTGTCTGGAGGGTGGGGGAACCCACCAGAGAGGTAGATAGATAGAGAGATAGATAGATGATAGACTTTGTCTTAATTAATACTTTTTACTACTACTGATATAAAAATGTTAAATGACTCTAAGTAGATATTCCCCTATCCTTCCAATGACTCATCCTTATTTCCAGACTTCTTTGTTCTGAATTAGTTGATGTGGTAGCAGATAGGCTCTAAATAGGGTCCCCAGCCATCCCTATCTCCTGATATTTTTGCCCCAATGTAATCCTCTCCTGGGCTTTGAGTAGAATCCATGACTTGCTTCTAATAGACAAGAGCAAAAATGAAGTCAGGTCATGCATGTGACAAGAAACTGACTGATAGTCAACAAAGAACTGAGGCCCTCAGTCTGACAGTCTGCAAGGAACAGAATATTCTACAACTACCTGAGGCTAGAAATGGATCCTTCCCCAGATGAGCCTCAGGTGAGACCCCAGGACAAGACAAAACATTGATTTCTGTTTGTCTGGAAGCAGAAAACCCAGGTGAGCCACGCTTAGATTCCTGGCCCACAGAATATACATTAAGTCACTATGTTTGTGATAATTCATTTTGCAACAGTAGATAAACACTATAGTGGTTTTCCTTCTCAAATCAGAACGTTGCTACTGGAAAAACGTTTCAGAGAAAAGCAAATAATTTTAACTGAGCCACTGTTACTTTGGAATAGAACTGATCTTTGTCAAGGGGGAAGAAACTCCAAAATGGATTTTCTCAATCCTTCCCATAGCCTATTCAAACCTCCGATGTCTGTACACTCCCAATTAGGAGATATTGGTAGAATTTTCAAGAAATGTTTCCACCTGCTTTCCACATTGCTCATAAGCTATCTTTGAAACATCTAGTTCCCTAGAAGCAGAGATGTAGAAGGGGGTTATGAAGTGTACTATTGTGTGTTCTCCAGAGGAGAATGAGGAAAGCAGCTGAGAGGAAAGGAAGACAGCTAAGCAAGATACCATCCTCTTAGCTGGAGACTAACTTTAATCTTATTTCCTTGGGCACCTTTAGAGCAAAAACTGCACCTCAGAATTTCTTCCATCTTTAGGAAGGGGCTCAGCCTTTTTGGGTTTGTTTTTTTTTGGGGGGGGGGTTGTTGTTTTTAAGATTTTAGTTATTTATTTATTTGAGAGAGAGAGCAGAGTGAAAGAGAGAGAAAAAACAAGTGGGGGGGAGGGGCAGAGAGCTGAGGTTGGAACCCAACTCTGGGCTCCATCCCAGGATCCTTGGACCTTTGGAATCACAACCTGAACCCAATGCAGACACTTAAGTGACTGGGCCACCCAGGTTCCCCAAGGACCAGCCCTTTTGTCCCCTTTAGTGATTAGTCATTGGTCACTGGCTATCCTGAAGTTGTCTGGGAGATCTGAATGGAGAGGTTGAGTCCTTAGCAGCCCACACTTAGCACCTGGAGGAAAGTTGCACAGGCTCAGTGAAAGGCAGGGAGCCGACAGCACCCACCAAAAGAGGTAAGTTGTGTTCTGCTCTTCGGCATCACTTTTGAAAGTGTTCTAAACTCTGTTATATCTGACAGTCTTAAAATGTTTGTAATGTTTGTAATTGGCAATATCTTTAGTTTCAATACTGCAGGCATTTTCTTCCCTGTTTTTATTCAATTAATATGTGAATGTTTGCAAATTCGCTTTTACCCCACTATCTTTCCCAAACGTTTCAAAGTTTATGAAAATGAGGCAAACCCATGTGGTGAGTTATTTATGCATTCTACAATCAATGGTGATGTTCTGAATTAGCCAAATCTGTAGTTTACATTAAGGAACCATTGACCATTTCTTACCCCCTACCCTACCACCCCACCCCCATCATGGAATCTGTCAAACAGAGCTCGTGAGTGAGGGATTCAGGCTTCTGCTTCCGGATAAAAAATAACTACTGTCTCACACAGATTGTGTGTTTGCTGGCCCCGTTCCCAACTGAGTCAGGGGCACGGTGTCTGAAAAACAGTCCCCGCGGCCCGGGTTACCCTCCCACCGTGCCGCTGGGGTGGCTGGCAAGGTATTTCCTGTCACAGCTGGTATTATCCTGAGTTACTCAGCCAGAGGAAAATTGCTTCCTAATGGAACCCTAAGCCCTCCATTCAATTTTCCCTCAAGGTCTGAAGAGAGCAATCCCAAGAACTCATGCTAAGCAGAGCCTCTTTAAAAATTATGGTCTGTGCTCATTTGAGAATCAGAAATTTTCAATTATATAGCCTCGCAGGGTACATTTTAAGGAAAAACAAAAGACAATTGTTTCTGTTCACTTGTTAAACATGAACCATTTTGTTCCCAGCTCCGTGACTTTTTTTTTTTACTTTATCCCTTTTATGCAAATGAGCAGCCCATTTTCAATCTTCCTTGAAATAAACAATGTAGGCTCTGTGTATGGGAGATCTGTAGTGCTAGAGTTTGCTTTAGAAATTATCTTTGGGAGCAACTTGAAGTTTGCCGACACTTCAGAGTTTCCTAAGTGCTTTCAAACCCATTGTTCTGTTCGAGTTTTGTCACAACGCAAAGCAGACAAGTGTTATAACCCCCAATTTACAGACGGGAATTCAGAGGTAACCTAACTTCTTCAAATCGTGTTGCTAAGAACAAACAGGATTGAGACAAGAACCAGATTTTCTGACGTGAGTCAGGTGCTGTTTCTCCCCTTCCCTGCTGC
The DNA here is from genome assembly GCF_022355385.1 of Mustela nigripes. NCBI lineage: Eukaryota > Metazoa > Chordata > Mammalia > Carnivora > Mustelidae > Mustela > Mustela nigripes. The sequence continues at coordinate 29,357,883 of NC_081565.1, forward strand.
CTTTTAGGCATCCTTAATTCTTTCCTCAATTTCTTTCTTGATCCTGGGGATGCTTGCTTTATTATTATTTTTCACTCAGGGATTCCACAAACACACAACAGGACTTAGCAACGCCCCATTTAGCATCATTCAATATTAGCCCTCCCTTTATGGATCTCCACATTCTCTAATGACGACCCTGACTTAATTGCCTAATCCCAGACATGTTATTTTACCAGTGTGACTCCAAGATGGACTGGTGAGTCCTGAAACCAACGTATTATTGCAGCTTATTTGAATTTTATTGTATCACCCTTATGCTTTATTTCTATCGTATTTCAAAGCAATCCTTTAAATGCATAATATCACTTAAATAAGACATAGCCCTACAAAATGAGAGTTCTCTAAATATCCCCTGTGCAACCACAGGAGGCCCCTTCCAAACCAAAAAGCTGTGAATCTTATCTGTGGTTCTGTTGTAAATTTCGATCTGGAGGCATGTTTAATAGCTTTTCAGTGATTATTGTAAAGGGAGTATTTACTCGAAATGATGTCTGCTTATATTATTTCTTTGCCAAATTGCTCCCAGCAACTAGAAAATCTGCTTGTACCTCTCCATCAGTATCCTCCCTGGAAAGGAGACATTTTCTGTTTGTAGATCGCCTGAAGTATTTGATTTTTCTTGATGATCTTTAAAGTTCAGCCAAAAGGACGAACAGCACATCCAATGATTCTCCATCTTTTCACCACTAAGGATACTTTCATTACTTCTCTCCTTGATTTGAAATATTTCACCTGCCAAACCTCACATTTCCCAAGGAATTCTTTATTTTCCCACTTTTAGTAACATATATATAATGATAGCAAATGCACAGGGCACTTAATGTGCTAGGTGCTGTTCTAATGATTCATATAATTAACTTCTTTAGCTTTTCTGACACTAGAGGAGATGAGTACTATTATCTTCGTTTTACACATGCCGCACAGAAAAGTTAGGCAACTGGCAGGAGCTAGGAGCTGAGATTTGAGCACAGGGATTTTAGCTCTGGAATCAATGCTCTTAGCCGCTGCACGTGCTGTTTCCCATTTGTAGTATCTAATTAGCAGAGATCAGGAAAAACGTGTGCCTCTTTTAATTTCAGAAAAAAGGAACCAAGAGAAACATGACTACCCCCAGTAGGCAGACACCCCAGGTAGAAAAAACATTCTCCTTGGAGCTGAGTTACTAGAATCCAAGGTCCCACCACTCCCTTTGACAGCTTCCTAACGGTGAGGACATCTTTTAAATCGCAAGTCTAATTCTTAGAGTGAAAGTTAAGGGTATGAAAATTTATCCTGTCTACCTCATTCATTACTTAAAAAAAAAAATCCTTCATAGCACAACTTACCGTGTGCCAGGCACTGTTGCTACATCTTGGCATACAGATCTGAATGGGTGAAACTATTTCCCTGAAGGCATTCCGTTTCTAGGGTGGAGGGACAGGAAAATAACCACATATATCTAATGTGACAGGTTGATGCCATAGGAGTTATTGAATACTAGCAGAGTGGAAAGGAAGGAATGTGTCCATTTTCTCTAGAGTGGGCCAATGGGAAAGGAAATGTCAGGAAAACATCATGGAAAAGATTCCTGAAATGTGTCTTAAAGACCAGGAGTATTTCACGTGGCACATAATAATGGGGAATCGGGATATGTGAAAACATGAAGATACAAAAGGAAAAGATATGCTCTAATTTCAAGCACTTCTAAAATTATAGAATACACAACTCCTGGGCAGGTAGCAAGAGGGGAGATCAAATCATATACAGAGCTGGAAATGTAGGGTGTGAGTAACAGGACAAAGCATTTTGCAAATTCCAAAGCATGATATAAATAGACAATAGAATTTGGGGTCATTATTACTGAGGACATGGGTCTGTACTGATAGCTCAACATTTCCCTGAGTTGCAGGATACCAGAACATGCACTGCTCTGGATCCTAGAATGCAGTAACTCTTTAAAGAGCTCTGAAAAGTTTATACCTGAGCACCCATCCGGAAGCCCAGGAGATGTTGAAACCATGACCTTCTTACCCCTTCTCATCCAGAATTTCAAACAAAATACTAGAGTTCTCAATTACATGCTTTGCAGCTGGAGAAGCCAAACCTGTGCTCTGACAGAAGCTTAGAGAAATCATGGAGGCCTAAAGGATTCTAAACAAAGAACTCTGGCCATCCCATTTTGGAGAGACATAAGGGCCAAAGACAGAGAGCCTGGATTACTCAGATAATTGCTTCAATTTTCTATTTTGCTTTGCTTTTGTAAATGAGGAAGGAAATGACGAGCAGAATAACTTAACTTAGGTCTCCTGAAAACACATTTATTCTCCCTTCCCTCATTCACTCTTCATTTTACTTTTGGAGAATTTCAGTAAAAAAAATAGGAATATGCATTGTCTGGGGGAAATTACACTGGCATAATAATTCCATGAAATTTTCAATGGGGCACAGGTGGGAAGAAGACAGCTGTTGCCCATTTAGGCAAACGTGCATGTTTTTAAGAGGAAATTATGGATAAATGATCAAAATAACAGCTTTCCTGAATAATTGAGATAATTGACATCATTCTCCTTATTACTTTGTTGGTGTAAGCAAAAGTTTTGTGGACTTTAAAGATGCTACTCGATTTCTTTTACCTCCACTTTCTTGGGTGTAAGATTTTGCTGACTCTATCTGTACAAAGCTCACATGGATTTAATCCTTTCATTTGCAAGCAAATGAATAAAAAAGTTTTTAAAGATTTTATTTATTTATTTGACAGAGAAAGAGAGAACACAAGCAGGGGGAGGGATAGGGAGAAGCAGACTCCCGCTGAGCTGGGAGCCCAATGCGGGGCTCCATCCCAGGACCCCAGGGTTATAACCTGAGCGGAAGGCAAACACTTAACTGACTGAGCCACCCAGGCTTAGTCGGCCCAGGTGCCCAAAAATCTTAAGGAAATAATAGATTGTTTTGTTACATGTGTAGTCTATGCTACCTTATGTCAAATATCAAAGTCAAATCAATATTCATGGAGGAGAAATTACCTGCAAGTCACCAAATTAGGTTTTAAATAGCAAAAGAGAATCCTACAGTATTATAACAGCTTTCAATTAAATTAGGGATAAATGTGTAACAAGTTTGCAAAATTAACTGATACCTCAACTTGGACTGGAAAAATATATAATTTTTTAAACTAATTTGATGTTTATCTAAAGCTCCAATCTGTTGGTAAAAATGATAATGATATTAACTTTTGCACCTATCTAATTTAAACTGTAATCTGAACCAATAATCTGAACCAGCCCATTTAGGCAATTTTTAATATTTCCTGAGTGAATATATTTAATTTCTCAGATAGTTTCTACTTCCTGGTTTCTCTTCCCACAACAATATGCAATCTACCGGGAAGAGGAATGATATGCCAAGGCTGACAGTGGTGGAGAAAGATGGCAAATGGGAACCCCTGACCTCATGCTTGTCCTTGGACTTGCACTGGCTCTCATATTCTGATAGGGGCTCACCTTCTTGAGTTTGCAGGCCCTGGTATAACTTTTGATTTGGATTCTTTCAATTCGGTGGGCCTGCTATCTGTCACTGAGTCAGCCTCACACTGCCTCCTTCCACCCCTCCAGCCCTGCAGCACATACTGGACTTCTCCAGTGCCTCCCCTCGCCTGCCACACAGGCCCATTGCCCCTTAGCTTCACATCAGGACCACAGATGAACCTCAGAGGTGTCCCCAGCCCCAACCCACTCCACACCAGCCTGCTTCCTGACAACACAGTGCTTTTTGTTCCACGTTACTCTCCACTATCTCAAACATTTCCCGATGCCTGAGCCTTGACATGAAAAGAGAAAATCCGGAGACCTCTCTTTCCCAACATTTATGTATTAAACATGGAAAGATTCTAAATAGCAGCAAAAGGGTTTTCTGTTATGATCTGTTACCATAACCCAAAAAAATATTCCAGAAGTCAAACATGCAGCCCTAACTGTCCCTTCCTCTCTTCTAAGATCAAGATGTTATTCGCCCACATTCATTTCATTCCCTCAAATCATGCATGACAGACACTGGTCTAGGCCTGGCCTGTCAGAGACGAAAAGCAGCCAGGCCATCAGAGTGTCACCTAAGGGAGAAGACAGAGAAATAAGTGCAATCAGAGGGCACAGAAATCTGCTGTGATGGAGGAAAGCACAGGGCACTGGAGAGCCCAGAGCCAGACGGGGGAAGCCAGGGAAGACCTCCCTGTGAGCCAGCGATTGAGCCGAGTCCTTCAAAAAACAAAACAAAACAAAACAGGACTTGTCTAGAAAACAGTAGCAAAAACGTGGACTGCATGAGAGGCAGCAGCCCTGTAGAAGGACAGGAAGCTGTAAGAAAGTGTGGGTCATTAGCAAGACTGCCAAGTTGCTGGGTGTGGCTCCCCTACCCCTATTACACATTCATCTTTCCTGTCCTCTCCCGAGAGGCTTTGATTTTGACTTGATTTCCCACAGCTGTGAACAAAGGCTTAAATGCAAAGTAGAAATGAACAGGGTCATACAAAATGAAAAACTTGTGGATGGATACCTTTTGGAGATAAAAGCAAAAACATTTTACAGTATTTCTTAAAAGCATATGATTTTGCTTCTGAAGATTTCAGGCTGCCTCTTGATTTCAAACAGCAGAATAAGTGGCTATTATTATTGGTTTCTTTTCTTTCTTTCCTTTTTTTTTTTTTTGGCCTATCTATAAGAATTTCTTTTAATATTCTCCACCAATTACAGAGTAGTGGAAAGGTAAATAACACAGGAAAATTCCAGAATTTACAAATGCCATAGTAACAAGGCAGAATACCTAAAGAATGCATTGTTTAAACTATAGAATTATTAGAAAAGAAGAGCACTGAATGAATATTTTTGTCTTTGTCCTATTTTTATGTAAATGAGGATTCTTTAAAATGTGCACATCCCACATTTATTTAGGCCATGTAGAAATAAATAAAATAAATCGAAGACAACGATGCCAGCAAAGAGGACTCTCAGTACGACACAAAAATATATTGAGAGGATGATAAATTAGTAAATGTTGAATGTATTCCTAAGGTAAAATTCCTAAGAAATTATGCTAATTGGAATGGTTGTCTTTATAATGGATGAAGTTTACCTCTAAACTGAAAACTTCAAAATGTTTATGCAGCTCACCAAAAGTACCAAGAGTGTCTATCTATTCAATCTGGTTAAGAAAAAATATTTAGAGAAAAGGTGAACATATCTATTCAAAAATATGTTCGATATCATTTTAGTCAAGAGAATTCCACCTGCCAGAATGGCTACATAAAAAAGTTTCATTTGAAATCTTGGATCTTACCCTGTCTTCTAAAAAAAAAAATATTTATCCCCATAAGAATGTATTAGCATTTCTACATTTTAGAGAAAAGAACCTATGTTTTCCTTTTGGTACACTGGCCAACCTTTTTCTTCAAACCAGTAGATTTATCAAGTACTACTCATTCTTCTTACATTGTAATTAGCTGCAATTTCCTTCAGGGTTAAAGTTTTTAAGACATGCCTTCTATGGATGTCTGGATGGCCCAGTCTCTTAAGTGTCTGACTTTGGCTCAGATCATGATCTCAAGGTCCTGGGATCGAGCCTGGTAACAGGCTAATCTGCTTTTCCCTCCCCCTCTGCCCTTCCCCACCATTTGCGCTCTCTCTGTATTTCTCTCAAATAAATAAATAAAATCTTTTAAAAAGAAAGAAGACATCCCCTCTAAAAGAATTAGCTTGGGGTATTGTGGGGAGAGAGGACATGGAGATCAAGCTGAAAGAATGTTTATGGAGTCAGAGAGCTCCTTACTAAATTCATGTGACTGTTACAACTCCCTTACACCAAAGAACCCAGTGTAGAATTAGCTCAGTGTTTCTGAGGGATTGCTGGGGCTAGTGTCAAGAGATCAGTTTATAAGAACTTTGAAGTCTACCTCATAAGGCTTTATCCTCCCAACAGAGTTGCAATGGTCCACAAGTTGGATCCAGGAGTAACAGGCCAATGATAGAAATTGGACAAAGAAGGGAGAGGATTCTAGGCCAGAGTAGTACCTATCCCTGAGATTATTTTCTGACCCAGTCTTGGTAGTCTAAGTCATGAGTTTGGGGCAAAAGGCCAAAACAGAAGAACCAGAATCACCATACTCTCTAAAACACTGAAAATAAAAGTTAGTGCCTGCAAAATTGTGCCAGAGATTTCATTTGTTTGACAGGAAGCTTATGGATGCTTCCTTTGCCTTGACAGGCTCTGCATGGCATCAGCACTCAACATCGTCACCAGCAGTCGCCACTGTAGGACTGGAACAAATGGGTAGTTGTTGGTTCAACACCTAGACTTAGCCTTTGCCTGAGTGCCAGAGCTGGGGTTCAGTGAATCAAATTGACTTGAGTTTTCTCACTTCTAGTCCTTCATGGATTTTTCTTAAGGATATAACAGAACATTTGGGGTGACTGAGGATATCATCACATTATTCCTTTCAGTGTGTCATTCCTTACCAAGACGTCTATGGGAAATTTTTGTGTCATTCCTTACCAAGACATCTATGGGAGAATGAGGAAGTTTGCTCCAGAGAGAAGTGGTAAGAGGAGAATGATGAGGTCTGTGTTTACCATATGTTACTGGAAGGGTAGAGGACTGACAGACACACCTGTCTTCACGTGGTTTTAGTCAAGAGGAACGGCCAGAATTGTACTCATCCATTCACATGGCGACTCATGGAAACAAGGAGCGCTGCTTTGAGGGCACTGACTATATAGTGAGGTCACAGTCAAGAAGCAAATAGATCTTCTTCCTTTATCAGTTTGCTTGGAACGCAGAACAAGTCTGTCCCCTCAGAATTAGATTACCTTAAGAGCAACGGGAATAGGTATCCTTAGCGGGTACGTTGCAGTTCTTAGGAAAAGCAACTGGCAACATTGTGGGTTCTCTGAGCCATAATATTAGTGGGCGACTGTGAGGAAACGGAATACCGAATAAAAGAGGACAGACAGCATATCTGCTGGATGCATGTGGCTACAACAGATTCATTGTAGGCACAAAGATGTCCGCCTTCAGAAACTCTTGAAATAACTCTTGTCAGAAAGAAAACTCTGTGTAAGAAATTGGATTTTTTTCTCTACTCAGTCCTCCATGTCTGGCATTCCGTACCTATTTGTTATGGAACATGTTCAGGATGCTTTGGGGAAGCTGATTTCCAACAATTAGTTCAGTGAGCACTTGAGCTAGCATCCTTTGATCATTTAATGTTTGTGACATAACTTTCTAGACAAAAAGTCGTGGGTGATATATGTCTTGTGGGTAGAGCAGTTTAGTTTAAGTCACTCTGTGAAAAAGGCTTTTTTCCTCCAGATAAGGATGGGGAAGGGGAGGTAGAGAGAAATTAGGGCAAAGGGTGGGTGTAATTTCTGCAGTGGTAAATCCAGTGAGTCTGGGCACTGGTTCTGTTTTTATGTGTGGAAAGATGCGCTGTGCTCTCCCAGTTCCCTTCAGCTTCACTGATCAGACAAGGCGGCCAACACCCATGTGGACAGCCTCGGGGCCTTCTAGAACTGAGCTGTCCTTTGTGTGTTTCTCAAACACCAAGACATGAGGTATTTTTAAGAATATAACAGAACGTTTGGGATGACTTGAAGATATCATCACATTTTTCCTTTCAGTGTGTCATACCTTAATAAGAAATTTTTATAGGAAAATTTTGCTTTGTAACTGGAGGTCCCAAAGTTTCCTTTGAATCAAAAACTTCTTTACATTAGTCTTTGCCAAGGATCTGATAATCCATGTCAGGCAGTCTCGGTGTAAATGCACTTACCTTAGAGGGCTAATATATTAATCCATTACCAGCCATTAATACTACAACACAAACTAGTTTATCAGTCAGCCACTGAGTAGACATTGCCCCAGGAAATGGGAGACAGGGCATATCTGTTACTTTCTTCCCATTTTAGATTATAACTTATTATATAAACAAAAATCGCAGCAGCAACAAAATAGTCTAAAACAAGGACCAAATTCTCCCCATGTCCCCACTTAGTAACATATTAATTGTTTTATCTGGGTTCCCTTTCGATCCTTATTCAAATTCAAAATCAGCTTTAACTCAAGTGTTTCCTATTTTTTTCTGAATAATAATAGCTAATATTTATGAAGTGCTTACTGTGTGCCAAGTACTGTGCCAAAAACACTGAAGCGAATTAAATCATGTCATCTAAACAATAGCTCATGAAGGAGATACTCTTTTATCTTGATTTACTTACATGAGAGGGGACAAAGGCCCAGAGAAGTAACTTGCCAAAGCCAGTAAATAATCAATTCAAACTCAAGCATTTGGCTCTAGCATCCATGCTTTTAACCTCAGGACCAAGCATCCTGCTTACCAGTAAGGAAACTGAGGCATCATGAGTTAATTGACTTGTCCACAGTTCCTTAAATGCAATGTGGCAAAGCGAGAGTTTGGGCAGGTCTGCCCGGTCCTGAACCCACCCTCTTCATGCGCTGGACAGATGACTGACACTTTATCCAAGTTGATACAGCTGAATGAGCTCAGATAGCATTTTGCCTGTTTTAAATGGTTCATCTGGCTGTTCAAGACGACTGATTAATTTGCCCAAGTGCAGATCGTAAATGACAAGTCTAGGTTATAAATCCAGATTTTCTGACTTTAAGTTCAGTACTTGTTTATGTTCCCTTTTGTCTGCCTCTATTGACATTCAGGTTTTTTCAACATAGTTTATACAAAGCACATGATCTATACATTCCCACTTTGTTCATATAATGTAATTCAAGAATACATTCTCTTGTTACTAGATAGTTTTTATAATTTTCATTGTATTGCCAGCCCCATAGTACCCTGGGGTTATGAATCATAATATACTTAAACATCTTGGTTGAATTTTTGTGTTTTTTTTATATTTTTCTGATGTTACAAATAAATGTCACAATAAAGCCATCTGTGCAGTATCATTTTTCTTTTAAACTCCTTTCTCAGGAATGGCAAAGTATAGCCTCTCTCATTTTGTTTGATTTTCCAACAATGATTCAACCTTATTTACAAAACAGAGCATCATCTCCTTGCAGACAACAATAGCAACAGTCGCGTTCCCAGCAGCCCCTATAATGTGAACTGCTTGGAGAGATTTGAATTTTTCTACTCTGTGGCTGCTTCAGAGGCATTCAGCAAATCAAACTGTACCACCCATTTGGAGACAGAGTGACCATTAGCTGGAACATGGCCTTCCCTTTTTTGGTGCCAGCTTTCTTGTGCTGCTTTGTGCAAAGACCCAAGTCTGAATCTTAGGAATGATTGTCAAGGTTGGGCTTTAGATGGATACCACCTCTGGGAATAGGAATGTATTACTTGAAATTGCCCAAACCCCCCAGCACCTGCCCCAACTGTGCTGTTAGTTGGGCTTGGTATTGTCACCAAGACAAAGTAAATTCTTATAAGTTTTGCCTCATCTGTCTTCTAGAATATATATTCCTTGGGAACAGAAACTGTCTTGGTTGGGTCTCATTGTGGGCCCTTGACCCAGCTGATGTCGCAAATGTTAATTGATGCCTTCATATATTGGTCAGGGTGTGTGTGCCTTATGCTTTATAGTTTGTTAACTCAAAAACCACTTTCCCTAAAATGAAAGATTGGTGATTGTGGGAAGATTTTGTGTACTTTGGATCGAAATGCAGAAATAATCTATTTATGCTAATTATCATGTCTCATTCCATAACATTTTCACTAAGTGAAATACTGATTTTTTAAAAATAAAAATAACCTTGAAAAAGTGATAGGTAACATATTCTTCACAGAACTTATAATTATTTTTTATTACTCTAATCTCACTACATAAATATATTTGAGAAAATATGTATTTCGCAAAGGTTTTTTTTTGTAACTTCTTCTCAGGGTTATATTTTTCAGGAAGCACTCTGACTTAGAAAAGAATAAGGTCATCAAAATGTCTTATTCCAAAATAAATTATGAAGTAAAATTCAGAGTTAAAGTGTTAATGCCAGGATAGAGGTAAATATTCATCCATCTCAGCCACAGCCAAGAGCTTTCATTATTTGATGCAAAATCCAAGCCGAGTTCTTGAGAAAACCTATGTCTTAAGGCTGTTTATGTCATTGCCACTTTGAACATTTTCAATATTTAATTATGAACTTTAAATTTGTTTATCTCACAACTGTATTCTGTGTAGCAACTGAACATGAATTGTAACCAGCTGGGAGGAATGAAATAGAAATAATCGTGATAACCTCTAAATATAAAAATATCAATACATCAGTGTTGGTAGTCCATAACAAGTGAGTTAGAAGCTATTAAGTATGACGACTAAATAATTTCTCAAATTCTATTGTTTTCATAATCTATAGGGCAAAATCGATACTTGTGTCATCACATAAATTTCAAATTCCATTTTATAGAAAATAGAAAAAAGGGGCACCCAAAAGGGGGAAAAGAGTAAAAAGGGGGATCATGGGGAATTTAAATGATTAAATCACTTCTGAGGCTTGCCTCTGGAATAAAATCTCTGCAAGTTTTCTGTTCTTTTCCAACTCTACAGTATATTAAGTTCCCAACGATAAGCCCATAGGGCATCAGAATAGTTGATCAATGATAAAATATAATGGTTTTTCAAACTGTCATGAGAAAGTATAGGTTTCTGTGGAAGTACATCACCAATGACTGCAAAAGTAGAGAGAGGCCAAAGACTCAAGGATCCCAGCTCTCCCACAATTTTCTAGCCAAGTCATGCCCTATTTGTCTGTCTTATAGATTGTCCTTCATTCTGAAAGTTCTTTCTTGGAAATTCACAGGGGATGAGGAGTTCCATTGATAAAACTTTTGCATTAATTTAGTGACCATTTCATAGTCCAAATAAAGAATAGTTCAAGTCAGTCATTTATCTTTTTAACTTCTTTTGGCATTCTAGACAAAACATAATTTGAGTTTAGATTGATCTGGTTACTTAAAAGACAGATTAATAGAGACCAAAAGGAATGTGTTTGTATCTTTTAGCGATTTAATATACTTAAAAATATAGATAAAATTGAAGAGGAGTAACAAAATAGATCAGGTGGTAGCGAAAGAGAAAAGAATGTAAAAGTCAAAAGTCCAAGCCTAGCTTGAAGCTTTTCAGGGTAGAGCTTCAGGGAGTGACTACAGACTACACTGTAGGAAAAGCAAATAGAAACCATGTTTTGAAGACTGTATTACAGGTATTTCATGAGTTTATAAGACATGAATCTGAAATAGCTAGCAATTTGTTTCTCAAAAGATCTCTGAATCATGTGCAGTTACTTAGGTGAGTAGGTCAGGATCTCGTCATGAGACAGGTACAAGGGAAAAACCCAGCCAATGTTTTCTCCAGCAAGTGAAACGTACCAAATGGGTGATGTTAGTCAGAAGACAAGGTGGTACAGAATTTCAGTATTCTGACCAAGCCTCAGAGATGGGGCACATGAGTATGTGAAAAAGGGGTCCCGAACATATGCAGAAGGGAAAGCAGACAATCGTGAATACACAGATAAAAATAATGTGAGACAATGGAGCAGCAAGAGTCATAGCTGATAACATATCTGAGTGCCCGACCCAAAACCAAGGCATAGATAGAGTGGACAATTCTTTTTTGGCCATTATTTGGTACAGTCTTGTTTGCAAATCATGTGTAGTCTTTATAGTCCCTAAGGATAAGAATTAATATATTCATTTTTATATAAAATTTTAAAGAGCTCAAAGTCCAGAAGGATAAGAATGTAAAAATATACTTTTACTCTAAGCTTTGATTTATCTATTTAAAGTGGGAAATGTTATTTTTTTTTTTTTTAGCACTGATTTAGGCTCATCACAGGCAAGATTTTTTGTGGACCTTGTAAGTTGATATTATAAACTAAAAAAGAAGAAAAGAGGCTTAGCTGGGAAACAAGACTTAAGGGAGTGTAGACTGTAATAAAGCGTGAGGCTTCCCCAGGAACCAAGATCTTTCTCGGTCTGGTGGAAACTTCAATTTACCCTTTTGCCACATTATTCCCTCAACAGGTGTTTACTAAGGTTTTGCAATGTGCCAAGGTATTCTAGGTCCAGGAAAATATGATGAATGGCTTTATTGTCTCCTTTAGAGAGAGGAAAGTAATATAGTTGGAAATCTTTCAATCCCCACTCTAGTCCCACCTTCTAGGTTTTTGTAGTTCTTTCTAATATTTTTTACTAGTATTTATCACATTTTTTTTTGGTACAGTTATTTTTGCATGCGCTGATCCTTGTACTAGACCACAGACACCTTAAAGGTACAAACCACGTCATGCTTCTTGGGCCTTGATACGTTGCCTTTTACACAACAAGTATTCAATATATGTTTAGTGAATTAAATGTTTAAAAAAATAAAGGTAGATATCATTTAAATTTTCATAAACCACACCTTTAATAGTGCATGTAGAACAGGCAGAGGATGATCTTTCATTTAGTTGCTTTTATACTAGAGCACCCTTAGTGTTACATAGTACTTTTCCTCAAAGAGTTATCCTATTATTTATTTTCATGAGAGTCCTCAAAAGTGAGTGGAGACAGGTATTATTAACTCTACTTTTTGGGGTGAAGGGAGAAGAGGGAGAGGAAGGGAATCTCAGCAGGCTCCACACCCAGGACAGAGCCAGATGTGGGGTTCAATCTCATGACCCCAAAATCATAACCTGAACTGAAATCAAGAGTTGGACACTTAACCAACCAAGACATCCAGGTACCTCCTTAGCTCTACTTTAAATATGGAATAGATCGGGGTGCCTGGGTGGGTCGGTCATTAAGCATCTGCCTTCAACTCAGGTCATGATGGCTCCCTGCTTGGCAGGAAGCCCACATCTCCCTCTCCCACTCCCCCTGCTTGTGTTCCCTCTCTCCCTGTCTCTCTCTCTGTCAAGTAAATAAATAAAATATTTTTTAAAATATGGAACAGATGAATAGCTGAAATCATACTAAATATCATTTATTTTATGGGAGAGAAATCCAGGTCAAGAATACAGTTTTCAGGGGAGCCTGGGTGACTCAGTGGGTTAAAGCCTCTGCCTTCGTTTGGCTCAGGTCATGATCTCAGGGTCCTGGGATCGAGCCCCACGTCGGGCTCTCTGCCAACAGGGAGCCTGCTTCCTCCTCTCTCTCTCTCTGCCTGCCTCTCTGCCTGCTTGTGTCTCTGTCTGTCAAATAAATAAATAAAAATCTTAAAAAGAAAAAAAAAGAATACAGTTTTCACACCTCATACTTTGCGGGGCTGGGGTTTCCCATAAGTTTCTACTTTCTAATCATTGGCCAGTGTGCCTGGCCAGTCTCTCTCTCCATTTTCGTCTTTTAGGCTGATTATATAGGGAGAGAAACCTCACATTACTATTCATACACCAGATAATTCTTGCCAAAAATCTATTTGAATGATCAGATCTGTATGTCAGTGAAGATCACTTGAGAGTTACTTAATGCTATGTTCAGACATGAGATACTTATACTGCATACAGATGTGTCAGATGGTGAGAAATAAAAACATCACCTTTCATCTATTTATACAATACATATTTTAGAATACTTAAAATGTTTATTATGTGCTAAACACTAGGCAAAACTTCATGGAGGTTGCAATGTTGTGGGGAAATTAAAAAAAAATAAGCAAACCCTCAGTGGATTTAATTTAATAAAAATTATTAAATACAAAATGCAATGAAATAATTAAATGTAGTACTTTGATTGAGAATAAGGTAGAAAAGAAACCTATTTAGAAAGCATAATTAATCCTCCTATCACCCTTAGGAAGTGAAAATTAAGCTGAGAAGGAGCCAGCCATGTGAAATTCCAGAGAAAGAGCATTTCATAAAGAAAAAATAGCATGAAAAAATATTCTAAAGTGCGTAAAATCCTAGAAATGAAAGTAAAAGGCAATGTGACCAGAACATAGTGAAAGATAAGAGTTGAGATTCTAGAGATAAGGAAGTCACTCCACACCAGGCCTCTTAGGACAAAATACAAAGTTTGGATTTAACTCAGAGTGCAGTGGAAATCCATTGAAATATTTTAAAGCAAACAAATAGCAAAATTTATTTTTGAAAGATCTTCCTGGATGCTATGAGGAACATAGATTGTAGGGAAAGGGTCAGTCAACAGAGTAGGGAAGCTTGGGAGACTGTTGAAGTAACTCCAAGTACGACTGTGTTTATATGGCTTAAATTGCAGTGCTAGTAATGATTGTGGAGAGCAGTGAAATATGAGATGTAATTTGTGAGTAAAACATGTGGGACTTATTCACAGATTGGAAGTGGGAGGATTGGGAGAAGAAAGAATAAAGGATTTTTCCCAGATCTCGGGGGTAAGCAGTGAGGAGAAAGGTTGAACTGTTTACTGACATGAAGACGACTGTGGATGAAATAGGATCAGAAGACCGAGGCTAACTCTGGGCTATTTTTAGGACATCCAATTGAAGATGTCAAATGGGCAGTTATATACATGTTGGAGGTCTAAAAAAAATGCATAGTGGGCCCAGAGATATAAATTATAAGTCACAAGCATACAGATGGCATTCAAATCTGTGGACACATGAAACCTACTACTGAATAAGGCTTTTAGGGGGAGAAAAGGTGTATTACCAAACACTGAAGATCTCAAACACTTAGAGATCAGTAGAGAGGGGAGGAATCAGTAAGAGGCTGAGAAGAACAAAGGGGTAGGAAGAACACTAGGAAAGAGAGATGTTACCAAATGCAAGAAGGAAGCAGCAGGAGGATCCTCAGTGCGAATGTACAAGGAGGACAGGAAGCATAGACCAAACTTGGCAAAATGGATATGTCAGAGATCTTAACAAGAGTGGTTTGGGAGAGATACTTGAGGCAGAAAGCAGATTGGAGCAGATTTGACAAATGAAGAGCACCAGACACAGGGCTTAGAGAACTCTGGAGAAGGTGAGCAGTAGAAGGACCGTTCATGCGTTTGAGCCTTTTATTCCTGTCACTCATTAAATTAATTAAGCAAAGAATATCTAATTCTAGCAATGAAATTTTCTGATGATCCCTTCAAGATATATGAGTTGCAAAATGTGCATGAAAGTAATGGAAAGACTTGGTCTGACATACAGAATTATTGACAGTTACCCAAATAGCTGTAAAAGAATGTCCAAAAAATGATAGTTTTGGTTTCAAAACAGTTGATCTTGGGCCATTTTTCTGTCAGTAGTTAAAAGAAAGAAATAAGTGTCTATTGAGAATTTTCCTAGCATATATTAATAAAACCTTATCATGAAAAGAGAAGAATATATGTACCCTTTTTTATTTCAGAAATGGGAAGCATATACATAAGTCAACTAAGAGTTGTTTGGGGTTACTAAGGAGAACAATCAGTGCTAAGCTAGAACATTTGTTCTCAAGATGCTTAAATGGAGATGTGATATCAGCACTTTTAAATTATACAACAGAATCAGCCTGAATGATAGTTTAAGATCTCTGAGAGTTTGAAGTAGCATGAAGGTACATTCCTTATGTGTTTTAATTAAACTTACATGTTAAACAACAAAACTTTGTGGATCTGAGCTTTTATATAGCTATGACAGAATTGTAGAATATAAGTTAAAATAGATGCTTCATTGAGCCAGAAATATATTGTGAATGTTATAATAAAACCTTACTCTCATATAAAAAGATGGGATTTTCCTGCCAACTTGTGCCTTTCAGAAGCATGTTGACACAGTCTTTTCCAACATTTCCTTTTTATCCAGATATAAGTTCTGCAGGGAATATCATCTATTGCAAAAGGAACAAAATTAAGTCCTGCTAGTAGTCTTACGGTTGAAGACAGAAAGCAAAATGGCCAGTGGAAGAGGTAATCCCCCCTGACTCACATGCAAAAAATGAGAGACGGAACTTTTGCAAAGGTACTCCTAGGAAGGTAGACAATGGACATTATGCCATAAAAAAGGAAGGTCCATTCCAACCAAACAAGATCAAAGCCATATTATTAACTAACCTTTCTAAAAATTTTCATGGAGTGTAGAGATAAAGACTAGAGAATAAAAGCTATTTTCATTAGAGTAAACTACTGATAAGATAAAATGCTTTATCTAGGTCAATACCTTTTGGGAAAATAAAATTTTCATTTTCCCTTTTAAAATGATTTTGGGTATCTTTACTGAAATAAAGAGATTTCCTACTGTTCTAATTAGGTTCTCATGTACCTCCCCAGAGATTATTCTGACATATAAAGAAGTAGAGTACATGAAAGTTTTACCTATCTTTTTAGAAATAATTGCCATAAATCTGAATTTCTTTTTTTTTCTTTTTTTTTTTTTTACTAACATATAATGTATTATTAGCCCCAGGGGTACAGGTCTGTGAATCATCAGGCTTACACACTTCACAGCACTCACCATAGCCCATACCCTCCACAGTGTCCATAACCCCACCACACACTCCCTATCCCCCTCCCCTTGGCAACCTCAGTTTGTCTTGTGAGATTAAAAGTCTTATGGTTTGTCTCCCTCCCAATCCCATCTTGTTTCATTTTTTCCTTCCCTATCCCCCAAACCCCTCCACTTTACCTCTCAAATTCCTCATACAGGGAGATCATATGATAATTGTCTTTCTCTGATTGACATATTTCACTCAGCATAATACCCTCTAGTTCCAAATGGCAAGATTTCATTTCTTTTGATGTCTGCATACTGGCATAGTATCCCATTGTGTGTGTGTGTGTGTGTGTGTGTGTGTGTGTGTGTGTGTGTGTATACCACATCTTCTTTATCCATTCATCTGTTGATGGACATTTAGCATTTAGCTTCCTTCCATAGTTTGGCTATTGGGACATTGCTGTTATAAACATTTGGGTGCATGTGCCCCTTTGGATCACCACATTTGTATTTTTAGGGTAAATACCCAGTAGTGTGATTGCTGGGTCGTAGGGTAGCTCTATTCTCAACTTTCTGAGGAATCTCCATGCTGTTTTCCAGAGTGGCTCACCAGCTTGCATTCCCACCAACAGTGTAGAAGAGTTCCCCTTTCTCTGCATCCTCACAAGCATCTGTCATTTCCTGACTTGTTCATTATAGCCATTCTGACTGGTGTGAGGTGGTATCTCATTGTGGTTTTCATTTGTATTTCCCTGATGCTAAGTGATATGGAGCACTTTTTCATGTGTCTGTTGGCCATCTGGATGTCTTCTTTGCAGAAATGTCTGTTCATGTCCTCTGCCCATTTCTTTATTGGATTATTTGTTCTTTGGGTGTTGAGCTTGATAAGTTCTTTATAGATTTGATAGGTTCTTTACAGATTTTGGATACAAGCCCTTTATCTGATATGTCATTTGTAAATAACTTCTCCCATTCTGTCAGTTGTCTTTTGGTTTTGTTGACTGTTCTCTTTGCTGTGCAAAAGCTTTTGATCTTGATGAAGTCCCAATAGTTCATTTGGCCCTTGCTTCCCTTGTCTTTGGCGATGTTTCTAGGAAGAAGTTGCTGCGGCTGAGGTCGAAGAGATTGCTGCCTGTGTTCTCCTCAAGGATTTTGATGTATTTACATTGAGGTCTTTCATTTATTTTGAGTCTATGTTTGTGTCTGGTGTAAGGAAATGGTCCAGTTTCATTCTTCTGCATGTGACTGTCCAATTTTCCCAACACCATTTTTTGAAGAGACTTTTTTCCATTGGACATTCTTTCCTGTTTTGTCAAAAATTAGTTAATCATAAAGTTAAGGGTCTATTTGTGAGCTCTCTATTCTGTTCCATTGATCTATGTGTCTGTTTTTGTGCCAGTATCGTACTGTTTTGATGATGACAGCTTTGTAATAGAGCTTTAAGTCTGGAATTGTGATGCTACCAACTCTGACTTTCTTTTTCCTCTGGCTATTCGAGGTCTTTTCTGGTTCCATATAAATTTTAGGATTATTTGTTCCATTTCTTTGAGAAAATTGATGGTATGTTGATAGGGATTGCATTAAATGTGTAGATTGATTTAGGTTATATAGACATTTTCACAATATTTGTTCTTCTAATCCATGACCATAGAACATTTTTCCATTTCTTTGTGTCTTCCTCAATTTCTTTCACGAGTACATTATACATTATACTTTTATGAGTACAGATTCTTTGCCTCCTGGTTAGATTTACTCCTAGGAGTCTTATGGTTTTGGGTGCAATTGTAAGTGGGATCCACTGCTTAATTTCTCTTTCTTTTGTCTTATTGTTGGTGTATAGAGATGCAACTGATTTCTGTGCTTTGATTTTATGTCCTGACACTTTAGTGAATTCCTGTATGAGTTCTAGCAATTTTGGAGTAGAGTCGTCTGGGTTTTCCACATAAAGTATCATATCATCTGCAAAGAGTGAGAATTTGACTTCTTCTTGGCTGATTCAGATGCTTTTATTTCTTTTTGTTCTCTGATTGCTGAGGCTAGGACTTCTTGTACTATGTTGAATAGCAGTGGTGATAGAGGACAGCCCTGCCATGTTCCTGGCCTTAAGGGAAAAGCTATCAGTTTATCTCTTTTGAGAATTATATTCACTGTGAGGTTTTCATTGATGGCTTTGATGATATTGAGGTATGTATTCTCTATCCCTACACTTTGAAGATTTTTGATCAAGAAAGGATGCTGAACTTTGTCAAATGCTTTTTCAGCATCTATTGAGGGTATCATAGGGTTCTTGCTCTTTCTTTTATTAATGTATTGTATCACATTGATTGATTGGCAGATGTTGAACCAACCCTACAGCCCAGGAATAGATCCCACTTGGTCATGATGAGAAATCCTTTTAATGTACTGTTGGATCCTATTGGCTAGTGTTTTGGTGAGAATTTTCCCATCAGTGTTCATCAAGAATATTGGTCTGTAATTCTCTTTTTTGGTGGGGTCTTTGTCTGGTTTTGAGATCAAGGTAATGCTGGACTCATGAGTTTGGAAGTTGTCCTTCCGTTTCTATTTTTTGGAACAGTTTCAGGAGAATAGAAACTAATTCTTCTTTAAATGCTCAGTAGAATTCCGCTGGGAAGCTGTCTGGCCCTGGGCTCTTGTTTTTTGAGACATTTTTGATGACTACTTCAATTTCCTTACTGGCTGTAGGTCTTTCAGGTTTTCTATTTCTTCCTGGTTCAATTTTGGTAGTTCATATATCTCTAGGAATGCATCCATTTCTTCCAGATTGTCAAATTTGCTGGCATATAGTTGCTCATAATGTGTGCTTATAATTGTTTGTATTTCTTTGGTGTTGGTTGTGATCCCTCCTCTTTCATTCATGATTTTATTTTTTGGGGTCCTTTCTCCTTTCTTTTTGATAAATCTGGCCAGGAGTTTATCAATCTTATTAATTCTTTCAAAGAACCATCTCCTAGTTTTGGTGATCTGTTCTAGTGTTCTTTTGGTTTCTATTTCATTGATTTCTGCTCTGATCTTTATGATTTCTCTTCTCCTGCTAGGTGTAGGCTTTCTTTGCTGTTTTTTCTACAGCTCCTTTAGGTGTAGGGTTAGGTTGTGTACTTGAGACCATTCTTGTTTCTTGAGAAAGGCTTGTATCGCTATATATTTTACGCTCAGGACTGCCTTTACTGTGTCCCACAGATTTTGAACAGTTGTGTTTTCATTATCATTTGTTTCCATGAATTTTTTCAATTCTTCTTTAATTTCCTGGTTGACCCATTCATTCTTTAGGAGGATGCTCTTTCGCCTCCATGTATTTGGGTTCTTTCCAAATTTCCTCCTGTGATTGAGTTCTAGCTTCAGAGCATTATGGTCTGAAAATACGCAGGGAATGATCCCAGCCTTTTGGTACTGGTTGAGACCTGATTTGTGACCCAGGATGTGATCTATTATGTAGAATGTTCGATGTGCACTAAAGAAGAATGTGTATTCTGTTGCTTTGGGATGGAATGTTCTGAATATATCTGATGTCCATCTGGTCCAGTATGTCATTTAAGGCCTTTATTTCCTTGTTGATCTTTTGCTTGGATGATCTGTCCATTTCAGTGAGGGGCGTGTAAAGTCCCTTACTATTATTGTATTATTGTCGATGTGTTTCTTTGGTTTTGTTATTAACCAATTTTGTTATTAATTGATAGTTGGCTGCTCCCATGTTAGGGGCATAGGTACTTAAAATTGTTAGATCTTCTTGTTGGACAGACACTTTGAGTATGACATAGTGTCTTTCCTCATCTCTTATTATAGTCTTTGGCTTAAAATCTAATTGATCTGATATAAGGATTGCTACCTCAGCTTTCTTTTGATGTCCGTTAGTATGGTAAATTGTTTTCCACTCTCTCACTTTCAATCTGGAGGTGTCTTTAGGTTTAAAATTAGTTTCTTGGGTGCCTGGGTGGCTCAGTGGGTTAAAGCCTCTTCCTTTGGCTCAGTTCATGATCCCAGGGTCCTGGGATGGAGCCCCACATCGGGCTCTCTGCTCAGCAGGAAGCCTGCTTCTTCCTCTCTCTCTCTCTCTCTCTCTCTCTCTGCCTGCCTCTCAGCCTACTTGTGATCTCTGTCTGTCAAATAAATTAATAAAATCTTTTAAATAAATAAATAAAATGAGTTTCTTGTAGACATCATATTGATGGGTTTGGTTTCTTTATCCACTCTGATATCTGTGTATTTTGATTGGGACATTTAGCCCATTTACATTCAAGGTAACTATTGAAAGATATGAATTTAGTGACATCATATTGTCTCTAAGGTGACTGTTACCATATATTGTCTCTGTTCCTTTTTAGTCTACTACTTTTAGGCTCTCTCTTTGCTTAGAGGATTCTTTTCAATATTTCCTATAGTGCTGTCTTGGTGTTTACAAATTCTTTTAGTTTTTGTTTGTCCTAGAAGATTTTTATCTCTCCTTCTATTTTCAATGATAGCCTAGCTGGATATGGTATTCTTGGCTGCATGTTTTTCTCATTTAGTGCTCTGAATATATCATGCCAGTTATTTCTGGTCTGTGAGGTCTCTGTGAATAAGTCTGCTGCCAATCTAATAGTTTTACCATTGTATTTTACAGACTTCTTTTCCTGGACTGCTTTCAGGATTTTCTCTTTGTCACTAAGACTTGTAAGCTTTACTATAAGATTATGGGGTGTGGACCTCTTCTTATTGATTTTGAGGGGGTTCTCTCCTCTGGGATTTTGTTGCTTATTCCTTTTGCCATATGAGGGAAGTTCTCTACAATGATTTACTCCAATATACCTTCTCCGCCTCTCTCTCTTCCTTCTTCTGTAATCCTAATTATTCTAATACTGTTTCATCTTATGGTATCACTTATCTCTCAATATTCTCCCTTTGTGGTCCAGTAGTTGTTTGTCTCTCTTTTGCTCAGCTTCTTTATTCTCTGTCATTTGGTCTTCTCTATCACTAATTCTCTCTTCTGCCTTATTTGTCCTAGTATTAAGAGCCTCCTTTTTTGATTGCACCTCATTAATAGCTTTTTTTTTCATTTCAGCTTGACTAGATTTTAGTTCTTTTATTTCTCCAGACAGGGTTTCTCTAATATCCTCCATGCCTTTTTTGAGCTCAGCTAGCACCTTGTCATTTTATCCAGATAAAAATATATGAATAAGAGAATAAAATACTAAAAGGGTGGGAAGGACCCCAGAAAAAATATGCATTAACCAAATCAGAAGAGACCCCAAATTGGGGGGAGAAGGTAAGGGGTAAAAAGAAGTTCTAATTTAAAAAAATTTTTAATCTAAATAATTAAAATTAACTAATTAATTTAAATAATCAAAATAATTAAATTTTTAAATTATTTTGAATTAAAATAATTTAAATAATAATTACATTAAATAATTAAAATAATTTTTGATTTAAAATTTTTAAAATTATATATATATACAATAACAATAATAAGGGTAAACATGATGAGATGATGGAATATGACTGTAAAGATGATAATTTTTAAAAAATTCTAACAAAGGAGTGGATAAGGTAAGTTGGTTGGGAAAAGAAAGTGGAGAGAATTTACTCAGGCTGGAGACTAGAACAAAGCCCTGTGCTAGATTTAGGGTGTACTTTGATCTATTAGAAGTTGTATCCCAAAATTATTTAGAAGAAATAACCCCATATGTATACAAAAAATAAAGTTAGATACAATGAAGGGTAAAATATGACTATAATAAAGGTTTAAAAAGACTTTTTTTAAGAAAGGTATGTTAAGATAAACTAGTTTAAAAAAACGTTAAAAGAGGAAAGAGTAAAAGTTAAAAAAATAGAATAAGGAAAAAAATGAAATTAAAAAAATTAACTTTGCAAGACTGAAGAATCAAGGGGAGAAAGCCATGAATTCCATGCTTTGCTTTCCCCTCCTCTGGAATTCCATTCTTCTCCTTGATCAGTGAGCTTGTTCTTGGCTGGATGTTCTTGATGATCTTCTGGGGAAGGGGCCTATTGTAGTGATTCTCAAGTGTCTTTGCCTGAGGCAAAATTGCACCACCCTTGCCAGGGTCCAGGCTAAGTAATCTATTTGGGTTCGCTCTAGGGAGCTTTTGTTCCCTAAATGCTTTCTGTAGAGCTCTGGAGGACGGGAATGAAAATGACAGCCTCCCAATCTACTGCCCAGAGGATCCAAGAGCTCAGGGACTCACACCTCAGTGTTACATCAGAGAAAAGTGTTCAATCACTACCAGGTCCCTGGTTCTGGCCACACTCTGAGCTATCCCAGCCTGTGACTGAGCATTTCTGTCACTGGCACACAGCCCCATTTGGAGTCTCCAAATCCAGCAGATCCTGCTGCTCTGCTCTTCTGGTGGATGAAGGTTGGTCTCCCCAGATCTGCCACTTGTGGGGTCCCTGCTCAAAGAGCAGTGGTTTGACTGTGCTGCAGATCAGTTTAAGGTAACCCCAAGCTGGGAGTTCACTCCTTGGTTCTGTCTCTGTAGTTGGCTTCCCTGCTCCAATACCTGCAAACTCTGCTATACTCAGACACCCCCGATCCTTCTGTGACCCCGTAGGACCTGAGACCATACTGTCCCCATGAGGCCTCCACTTTTGCTTAGCCTCTGGAGTAATGTCTCTCAGTGGAGCGACTTTTAAAAGTTCTGATTTGGGGGACACCCGTGTGGCTCAGTGGGTTAAAGCCTCTTCCTTTAGATCAGGTCATGATCCTAAGGTTCCTGGGATTGAGCCCCACTTCCTCTCTCTCTCTCTCTCTCTCTCTCTGCCTGCCTCTCTGCCTACTTGTGATGTCTGTCAAATAAATAAATAAAATCCTTAAAAAAAAATAAAATAAAAGTTCCGATTTTGTGTTCCATTGCTCTGCTGCTTGCCAGGAGCTGCCCCTCCCTCCTCGCAGTCTATCTTCCTGTCACTTCGGATTCACTTGTCCACAAGTCCTACCTTTCAGAAAGTGGTCAATTTCCTGTTTCTAGAATTGCTGCTCTTCTTCTCTTCAATCTCCTGTTGGATTTGTAGGTGTTCAGAATGGTTTGATAACTATCTAACTGAACTCCTGCGACCTGATGTCATCTCAGTCTTAAATCTGAATTTCTATCAGGGAACTAAAACTATATATAAATTACTCTGACCTATCTTTCATATATAAGTAATGAGTTATCTACTAGTTAATTTCTTTCTAATTGAATGATCTTTCAAATTCTTCTCACTCTTAAAGTTAGAAGTTCTAAATCTATGTTATTTCAAGTAGAATACAATATAGAATATATTATCACTTTTATCTAGGAAGGCTTGTATTAGCTAATCAAACTGAATGAAACTCTCTGCCAGATTTATACCATATTGACTTTAATATATATATATATATATATATATATATATATTTATATATATATATATATATATAAGAAAGTCCTCATCTGTATACATATAGTGTCTTCTCAACTTGAAAAATAACTCTGGATGATAATTTTTGTACTAAATGATGAATCAATAGAGATACTTTTTAATTTCCCCATTTACCTTCTTTGGGATATTAACTCTTTAGATGTTTGGTAGAATTCACCTATGAAGCCATCTGCTCCTAGACTTCTGTTTGTTGGGAGTTTTTTTGATTACTGCATGTTTCATTGCTGGTTATCAGTCTGTTTGAATTTTCTATTTCTTCTTTGTTTGGTTTTGGGAGATTATACGTTTCTAGAAATTTATCCCTTCCTTCCAGGTTGTCTAATTTGTTGGCAAATAATCTTTTTTAATATTCTCTTATAATTCTTCACATTTCTATGGTGTTGTTTATTATTTCTCTTTTCTCACTTTTGATTTTATTTGAGTCCTCTTTTTTTTCCCTCAAGGAATCTGGCTAAGGGTTTATCACTTTTGTTGATCTTTTTAGAGGGGCTTGGGTGGCTCAGTCAGTTAAGTATCCAACTCTTGATTTTGGCTCAGGTCATGAGATCAAGCCCCCACCAGGCTCCCCACTCAGCAGGAAGTCTTCTTGAGATTCTCTCTGTCTTCCTCTGGTCCTCCCCCTGCTCTCATATGCTTGCTCTTTCTCTCTCTCTCTCTCTCTCGCCTAAATAAATAAATAAATCTTTAAAAAAGATTGTTGATCTTTTCAGTGAACCAGCTCCTGGATTCATTGATCTATTCTACTGTTTTTTTTGTTTTTTGGTTTTTGGTGTTTTGTTTGTTTGTTTGTTTTTTGTTTTTTTTTAGTTTCTATTTCATTTATTTCTGCTCTAATCTTTAAAATTTCCTTCTTTCACTGATTTGGGGTTTTGTTTTGTTTTTATTTTTCAAGCTTCTTTAGGTATAAGGTTAGGTTGTTTATTTGGGATTTTTCTTGCTTCTTGAAGTAGGTCAGTATTGCTGTAAATGTCTCTCTTAGAACTGATTTTGTTGCATCCCAAAGATTTTGGACTAGATGTGTCTTCATTTTGACTTGTCTCCATGTATTTTTTGATTTCCAATTTTATTTCTTGGTTAACCCATTAATTGTTTAATTGGATTAGTTGGATTGTTTAGTTGGATGTTATTTAACCTCCATGTATTTGTGCTCGTTCTGGATTTTTTTCTCATGGTTGATTTCTAGTTTCACACTGTTGTGATCAAAAAAGATGCACGGTATGACTTCAGTCTTTTTGCACTTGTTGAAACTTGTTTTGTGACCTAAGATGTGATCTATTCTGAAGAATGTTCTGTGTACTCTTGGAAAGAATGAATATCTGCTGTGTTTTGCATATGCACTGCTGTTGTGACTAAGCTGTGTTTGCACTCAGTCCAGTTGTCTGCAATGGCTATCTACCTGTTGTGGGCAGAGGTTGGTCCCTGCTAGTGGGCCAGTCTGGGACCACCTTGGGCTTGAGTTGAGTACGACCAATTGTTTCCCAGAGATGCAGTAGCACCAAAGTGCAGGGTACTTTCCCTGTGTTGTCCCTGGAGAAGCATTCATTGGTGAGCAAGGCTTGCAGTCAGACAAGGTGACTAGACCCAGCAGTGTGTGTGGTTGCCTTCCCTTCTCCCTAGAGCAGGAATCACTCAGAGTGTTCTGGCCCCTGCCAAGATGGTTTTACTGCTATGCCTGTGGCATCACTTTGGATATGCTCAGGCCAAGGGTCTATTAGAGGAGGTGAGTCCTCAAGAGAACATAGTGGGGAGCACTGGTCTGCTGTGGGAAGGGAGCTGCAGGCACCCAGGAAAACTCCTTTTCAGGCTGAGATGCAGGATGCATTTCTGCAGGAGAACACAAGGGCAAGGTGTGTGGTGCCAGCAAGGTCTACATCAGTCCTCTGCTGAAGGAGACCTGCAGCTGGCAAGGAAAACTCCTACTGAAAGGGGCATTTTTAGAGAAGAATGTAGGCTCAGGCATGCAGCTATAGCAATGTTTGCACAGGCCTGTTGTAGGAGGAGACTTGACACCAAGGCCAAGATGGAAAGAGCAATCTGAAGAAGTGCAAGGAGGTGAGGCACGCTGTTACCAAGTTAGCTGGTAAGTGTGGGTGCAGCACTGCTTCCCACATGTGGCCATGTGTACATTCTGGGGGTAGATGGTGTCCAGTAGCTCCTTTGTTCCTGGAGAAGTCTCCCAATGACCCCTGCCCCTTGAACACATGCTCTAAGATTAGTCAACAAATCTCCCTTCCACATATCCTAAGTGTTTTTCAAATTGCCATTTTTATGCTGTATCTTCAAGGGGCTCTTTGTTCTGTGTCTTTAAGGGCCAGTTTCCTATCATTGTCTCAGCTCTCCCAGAGCCAAAAATCCTGATTTTTAAAGTTCCTGATGTTAAGCCCCACTGATTGTTGGGCTTCTCTGGTTTGAAAGGCAAGTGTTATGGGCAATCGTCTTACCCAAGCAGGATCCCCTTGCCTAGGGTGCCTGGCTTGATGATCTGTTCCTCTCCTTTATCTATACTCACTGTGTCCCTCCCTTCCTTGGACTGCCCCTCAGGTCTCTTTGTCTTTCAACCCCATCTCTGCCCTTCCTACCCTCTTTAGTGTGCCTCTCTCTCTACATTTAGCTGTGGAGAGTTTGTTCTGGCAGTCCTCGGGTCATTTTCTGGTTTACTTACACTGATGTACGTGCTGTCTAGTTATATCCTTGAAAAGAGGTGAGTTTAGGATCCTCTTACTCTGCATCTTCCCACTTGCTCACCATCTTAGGGTATTAATCCCAGAGATTATATTCAGTTTCTTTTTTTTTTTTTTCAAATTTAAAGTCTTTTTTTTTAATATCATTTTTTATTTTTTATAAACATATATTTTTATCCCCAGGGGTACAGGTCTGTGAATCACCAGGTTTACACATTTCACAGCACTCACCAAAGCACATACCCTCCCCAATGTCCATAATACCACCCCCTTCTCCCAAACCCCCTCCCCCCCCCTT
>NC_081565.1:29384762-29414604 GCF_022355385.1 Mustela nigripes
TCTTTGCAGAAATGTCTGTTCATGTCCTCTGCCCATTTCTTGATTGGGTTATTTGTTCTTTGGGTGTTGAGTCAGTTTCTTAAATTAAATAAATTTGAGTCACTAACTCCAGTTTCAAAAATACGTGTCCAAAAATATGCCAAAATAATTTTAATATTTATGAAGGAGTGTTTGCCAGGAGGTACAATATGTTTTTTATAATATATACTATTTTCATTAAAATATCCTGTGGGCTCCAACACAATTTCCTTTCCTTTTAAGATCTGTGGGTCCCAGCCGTTGTGCAATACCTTTTCTGGGGTACTTGGATCTGAGAAATCAACATGGAGAAGTCAAATCAGGCAATAAATTCATTTTGCAGGTCTAGGAAACCCATGGGTGACAGTTTAATGTTTACCTAAATTACTGTTATAAGGAGATATCAGAGGCTGAATGTGGTTCTTTGTGGGAAAGGAGATGGCTAAAAATAGTATGTCAGGAAAAATAACTGATCTTTTGAGTCAGGAAAGTTGAAAGAATCAGGGTGTGGCTAGGAGGTAGTTTCCACAAAAATGGCAAGTAACAAAGGCAGTAATCTTTGGTCAGAAGAAGCAGATGTACTCTGAAGCTAATGCAGTCTCAGGACTCTTCTTTGTACAAATACCATCAAAAGCCCGGACAAGGCCCCAGCATTGTATTCACACACTCCTCTAGTTCTATAAAATTTTCCAAAGTTAGGCATTTTAAAAGTAATCAGCTGAGACCCTGTTTCTCTGCTCTGACATCCCCCCCACCCCCGCCGGCCCCCACTTCAAACTTTGCCTTTTATCAGTGATGTTAGATCAGCTGTGGCCACTTTGGCAATTTAGCTAAGGGGATATTCAGAGGTTACATTTGGCTCACATATGAAGGAGACTTGATATAGAGTTTCCCAGATACCTGCATGGCTCAGTTGGTTAAGCAACTGCCTTTTGGCTCAGGTCATGATCCTGGAGTCCCAGGATCAAGTCCTGCATCAGACTCCCTGTTTCTCCCTTTGACCCTACCCTCCCCCACCATGTTCTCTCTTTCTCTCTCTCTCTCAAATAAAATTTTTTTATAAAAGAGAATTTCCCAAATTTCACAGCTACTAAAAATGTATGTGACACAACCAATAATAAGTTGTGAAACTATACTATCCATAAAAACAAAAACACAAAATTCTGTACTTCTGGCCATGGCAAAGTAACAGACTACAGACTTACCCTGCCATAAAGACAACCATATCACTGGACAAACAGGTGACAGAACTACTTTCAGGCATCAGACTACCAATAGGATTGTAATCCTTGAGAGAGAAGGAAAGCTCTAAGGGTGAGTTCCCCCTTTTGCCCTGGCTTCCTATCAGAGAGCATTGTCCCTTCCTGAAGCAGGGAGTTGAAGCAAGCATTAAAAAGCAAGCATTAAAAAGCAAGCATGGTCTTGTTGAGCCTTGGCAAATTGACTGAAATTTGCTGAGCAGGATATCAGAAGGGCAGGAGCTAGAAGCAGGAGATATGGCATCCCCCTGGGCTTTTGGAGGGGACTGGGCTGCACATGGGCTGAACAAAATTCTTCAAGTCCTAACAGAAAGGAGTGACTCTGGAGTCAAAAACTGAACTGAGAGGTCGCATGTTTTACAGTGCTGGGAAATGTTGAGTTCTCACCCAGAGTGGACAGACCTTGCTAAGCCTCAAGGTCATTCAGTGGAGACCCAAAAAAGTTGCACATAAGAGCCATGTTATAGGACAAAGAATTACTCAAGAAGAGCAAAGGAAGTGATAATGTCAGAGCCTAATCCATATGAATATTAAATTTAAAAGCTTCAAAGTGAAGAAGCAGTGTATCTCTGTAGGTTAGCAACTCACAGAGGCAGAGATTCCTGGGACATCTGTCATCATTTAGTATCGGGAAAGTCAGGGTTCGCCCACCAGCAGAATAGGGTTTAGGACAGGGCTCTAGCCCTGAGAACAGCCTGAGAGAGAGCATGCGCTAGCATTCAGGACATGAGGAATATGACATCAAAACAGAATCCCAACCATGACAATAGGACCCAGGTAAGAGAACTTAGGTACATATCAGGATCAGACCAACAGCAAGTGGGACACTTTTAGAGAGAGAATTATTTTATACTTACTGTGTCCAAGCTGGGTTAGCTAGATTGGAAGCTAAGAGGTCCCAAACACGAGGCTCTAAATGGTGGGAGAAGATGAGGAGATCCTGTAATCGATGAAGGGAGGAAGCTTGGTGACCATAAGTCTAGGTTTGGAGAAGACAACAATGGCCATACCTGGACAGGAGAGACCTAAGTGGCACAAAGGAAGAAGAAATGCATGGTAAGCCCAGGGGGCCAGAGGCTGTGAGATCCTCTGATCAAAGAGGACAGGCTAGAACTAGGAAGGCAGCTTGCATCCAATGCAAAATTGCCTTGGGGGAACCATCCTGAGTGTTCTTTCTGCTGTTTTGAATGCACAGTCTGCTTCCTAATTAGGATCATGTGTCACTCACAGACCAGGATAACAGTGACCATCAGATGCCTCTAAAATTACCAACAAGTGTGAATGTGAAAGAATAGAGTTGCATTCCCGAGATGACATTGACACTCACCAGACTGACATTGTTAATACAGATCAAAGATCTAATTAACAAAGGGAATATTTTTGCCACACAGAGCCGTCTAAAGCTGACTGCATCTGAACACCTTGGCAGTACTAGGAAATCAATCATTTAGAATCTGCTCTGGATCCTTCAGGCCTGACACAGCCTTGCCAGTGATAATTGCAAGAGACTGACTGGGCTGAACAAAAAAGGAAAGAATAAGCCAACCTCAGTGACTGGGAGTTCTGGAATGCCAGCCTCACTGGTTGTTGTTGGTGGCAGCAGAGGGTTTTCGTGTCAACTTCTGCAAAACCTGTGCAGAAATAAAAAGCAGAAAACGGACAAAACTGCTGTAAAGGAATAGGTTTCTTATGGTCAATTATAGAGGAAATGATTGTGTATGTAAAAACACAAGTAGATGACCTTTCTGAGATCATCGTCAAGATGGTTAGCTACAAAAATGCATGCAGAGGTCAATACCCTTCTAATGTTAATGCTTTTGTTTCTACCAACCTCCCTCACTCACTGCCCAGTCTAGAATTTTATACCCAGGTTTTTGTTATTACATTTTAATAACCTATATTATTAATCTGCTCTTTAAAGTTTGTTTTGAAGTTTACATTTGATTATGATTGTAATCATTATAATTACTTGCATTATTTGTTTAATTGATTTAACTACTCAGTGCCAGATCTCCTATAATATAACTTCACCAGTCTCAGTGACTATTCATTATGATTCTTCCTTTTGCCGGTTCAAGAATATCTCTGAGTGACACCATCCAGGAGGGAATTTGTGTGCTACATCTCCTGATTTGTGCATATTACATGACATCTTCTTGCTACCACTGCACAAAAAAGGCAATATCGCTGCATGTGGCATCTTTAGTCATAATGTTGTCATTGTCTCCCTCACCACTTTAAATACTGCTGCTAGCATTGCCATCTAGCAGTGGAGACATCCTAGACCACTTCAATTTTTTCAGCACCAATAATCTGCATTTTCATACTTGGATGGGTTGATAAGATTTTTTTTTCTTTATCCTTTGAAATTCAGATATTTCAGCAGGACGCACCTAAATTCTGGCTTCATTTCATTAATGCTGCCTGCATCTCAGTGAGACTCTTCATTCTGCAAACTCAGTACTTTCTTCAGTTTAGGAAAGTTTTTTACAGTCACAACTTTGATGACTGAGTTTTTACCATTGGCTCTGATAGCTCTTTCATTTATCTGTTATGTTGGTTCTCCTGAAGCTTTCATGTGTTGTCTTTGCTGTCATCATCTTCATATCTTAATTCTTTCCCTCTGTATCCTGGAGCAGTTTTCTCAAATGTGCGTCTCACATCGCTGATTTCCTTTTCTGCGGTGTCAGTTTTTATCTTTATTATATCCGACGCATCTTGAGCTTCTCATATGGCCATTTTTGTATCACACTAATATTTCATTACCTTGTCTGGCTCTGGTCTTATCTCAGCCTTTTGCCTTATTTCCTCTTTGTTCTTTTTGTTTCATAGTGCTCATGCTTGGGATTATTGAAACTATGGAACAACAGCTTTAAAATGTACCTTCGTGTATTACAGTGTGTTATTGTCATATTGGCACTGGCATCTTAAATGTTCTTTTCCTTCTATGCCACAAAATCTGTTCATAGACCTCATGTCAGTATACAGTATTTTCCTATATACGCATCTTTGAAATCAGACATAATATTTGCCCACAATGGGGGAGAGGGCAGGGATTCTTCATGATCTCCTACTATCCATCTGTATCCTCTTAAAATCTCCATTGCAGGTGTTCATCTGGAAACTTCTGCTGATCAGCACATCTCCTTGGCATTGTTCCCAGCACTTAACAATCCCTCATCGAGTGTCTTTGCTGGAAGAAGCAGGGGGTGGCTATCATTCCTGTACCTGGTTAGCCAAAGGTGTAGGTGGACACATTTTGTTTCACAATCAGTGGGGGGAGGGGAGGGAGGATCCAGAGCTAACATAGAGCAATTTGCCCATGGTTGCCCTTTCTAATGAAAAACATTTTTTACACCTTTTTTTGCCCCAACCAGTGTTCAATTACTAGGAATTTTAGACCCTCAATGAATGTAAAAAGAGAAGCTCACTGGAAAGATCAATATAATAATAAGGTAAACTGGCCCCAGCTATGTCTGACATTTGGTCGACTAAGATCTTATGTCTTTGTGATAAATGTATTCAGTGAGGAGAATGGAAATCTCTCTTGCTTTTCCTGTCTGCCTTCTATGGTGCCCTAGATCTCCATGATGCCAACATAACTGGAAATCATTCCTGGGATCTGGCAGAGAATTGCTACATATTCCTAACTCTGCATGTTTTTATGAATGCCTGCATTTCTAAGGATATAGCAATATTTCATTGGAATTTATGATTATATTTCATCAAGGTTGATCTGTAAGTATTTGTTGTTAATCAAAAACTGTAAGCCACTGACAATGAGACATGCTTGGGGTTCCTGGCTGGCTTAGTTGGTTAAGCGTCCAACTCTTGCTTTCAGCTCAGGTTATGATTTCAGGGTTTGTGAGATCAGGTCCTGTGTTGGACTCCCTGTTCAGGGGAAGTCCACTTGAGATTCTCTTTCTCTCCCTGTGCCCTTCCCCCCACCACTCATGCGCATGTGCGCTCTATAAATACATAAATAAATAAATAAGGCACGCTCAAGACTCCTTCCTTCCTTTGTTACGTTCTTTCTCCTTCTTGCTCCATCCTGCACATGTTGGAAAGGATCTGACTGACTGATCAGGGGCACCTGGGTGGCTCAGTCAGTTAAGCGACTGCCTTTGGCTCAGCACCAAGTCGTGATCCTAGGGTCCTGGGATTGAGTCCCATATCAGGTTCCTGCTCAGAGGGGAGCCTGCTTCTCTCTTTCCCTCTGCTACTACCCCGGCTTGTGCTCTCTCACTCTCTCTCTGTGTCAAATAAAAAAATCTTTTTTTTTAAAGAAGGAAGAATCTGACTGATCAGATTCAAAGGGAATGATCAGACCACCATTGCTAGTAGAAATAACTAGATATTAAAAGGTCTGAGGCACAGTTAAATCCCCTTTCTCTCACTGCTGAGAAAGCAAGGTTCCCTAGCGTCTGCCTTTCCTGAACCCATCCTGTCACTTTTCTCTTTCTCCTGTCCTCTCTCCAACTAGTGGGAGGGTAGTAAGATCCAAAATGCTTTGGACTAGGGAGAGGTATTATAAGCAGGAAGCTGAGAAGTCAGGCCCTAGCCCAGTTTTCCACATTAGTAGATTTGGGACACAAACCCAACTGATAGTGAAGTAGCAGTTCCTTATGTCTTTATTGCTTTTTAGAACTATACAAAGAGGAGAAGCAGTGATTTGAAGCAGGATAGAGATGTTCCTTGGCTTTTGGCCTAATTTTATCAAATATATCTTACTCCATTACAAATTCACTGGAGAGGAAGCAAATAGTCATTTGTCAGTTGCTTAACCTGGCTTGTATTTGTACTAATTTAACTCATATTTGAAATATTGAAAGGAAGTTTATAATACAAAATGTGATCAAGAGGGGCGCCTGGGTGGCTCAGTGGGTTAAGCCTCTGTCTTCGGCTCAGGTCATGATCTCAGGGTCCTGGGATCGAGTCCCACATCGGGCTCTCTGCTCAGTGGAGAGCCTGCTTCCCCCTCTCTCTCTGCCTGCCTCTCTGCCTACTCATGATTTCTCTCTCTGTGTGTCACACAAATAAATAAAATCTTTAAAAAAATGTGATCAAGATAACTTCTATAAGGAGCACACTATGGAAGGCAACCAAAAACAAGCAAACAAACAAAAGAAGCTTGTATTAATTAGTTTTTCATTGCTTGAGTCTTCAAAAAAACTAATTTTTTATTGACCAAGTGGTACTAAATCCTTCAAATCCCATCTCTGTCCTCTACTAGTATAGTAACAGTTTTGTCTTAGCTCTTCAAATTTATATATATTTATATAAGCTCTTCAAATATATAAGCTCTTCAAATTTTATATATATGCATTTTTTATCTTTCATCACAAGATTTTTTGAGAATATTTTAAATTGAAGTATAATTAACATACAATGTTACATTGGTTTCAGGTATAGAATATAGTGATTCAACATTTTTATACATTATAACTCAGAGCTTATCATGATAAGCGTACTCTTAATCCCTTCTATCTATTTCACCAATTTCCCTCCACCCACATCCTTCCCTCTGGCAACCACCAGTTTGTTCTCTATAGGTAAGAATTTGGATTTTTGTTTCTTTTTTTCTTTATTTATTTCTTCAGTTTCTTAAATTCCACATATGAGTGAAATATGATATTTGTTTTCCTCTGACTCACTTAGTTCACTTAGCATTATATCCTCTAGATCTACCCATGTTGTCACAGATGGCAAGATCTCATTCTTTTTCATGGTTGGACAATATTCATTGTATAGATACACCACACCATCTTTTTCCATTCATCTATTGATGGATACCTGGGTAGCTTCCATATCTTGGCTACTGTAAATAACACTGAAATAAACATGAGAGTGCATATTTCTTTCAAATTACTGTTTTGTGTTCTTTGGATAAATATCCATAGTAGAAGTCCTGGATAATATGCTAATTCTATTTTTAATTTTTTGAGGAACTTCCATACTATTTCCCATGGTAGCAGCACCGGTTTGCATTCCCACCAACAGTGAAAAAGGGTTCCATTATTTCCACATCCTCACCAACACTTGCTATTTCTTGACTTTTTGATTCTAGCCATTCTAACAGGTGTGAGGTAATATCTCATTGTGGTTTTCATTCACATTTCCCTGATTATTAGTGATGTTGAGCATCTTTTCTCATGTCTGTTGGCCATTTCTATGTCTTCTTTGGAAAAATATCTATTCAGGTCCTCTGCCTGGAATCTGCTAATGGGATTCTGCGGGGATTTGGGTGTTGAGTTGTATAAGTTCTTTATGTATTTTGGATACTAACACTTTATGGATATATCATTTACAAATATCTTCTCCCATTCAGTAGGTTGCTTTTTTTTGTTTTGTTGACAGTTTCCTTCACTGTGCAGTAGCGTTTTATTTTGTTGTAGTCCCAATAGTTTATTTCTGCTTTTGTTCCTTTGCCTGAGAAAACATACCTAGAAAATTGTTTCTACAGCCAAAGTCAAAGAAATTACTACCTATTTTTTCTTCTAGGAGTTTTATGGTTTCAGGTCTTACATTTAGGTCTTTAATCTGTTTTTATTTTTGTGTATGGTGTGAGAAAGTGGTCCAGTTTTATTCTTTTGCATGTAGCTGTCCAGTTTTCCCAACATTTTGTTGTAAAAACTCTTTTCCCCATTGTATATTCTTGCCTCCTTTGTCATAGATTCATTGGCCATATAAAAGTGGGCTTATTTCTGGGCTCTCTATTCTGTTCCATTGATTTATGTGTCTATTTTTATGCTGGTAACATACTGTGCTTATTTATTTATTTATTTATTTATTTATTTATTTATTTGACAGACAGAGATCACAAGTAGGCAGAGAGGCAGGCAGAGAGAGAGAGAGAGGAAGAAGCAAGCTCCCCGCTGAGCAGAGAGCCTGATGCGGGACTTGATACTGAGCCACCCAGGGGCCCCAACATACTGTTTTAATTAATATAGCTTTGTACTATATTTTGACATTTGGGGCTGTGATACCTCCAGCTTTGTTCTTCTTTCTCAACATTTCTTTGCACGTTTG
Source organism: Mustela nigripes (assembly GCF_022355385.1). Taxonomy (NCBI): domain Eukaryota; kingdom Metazoa; phylum Chordata; class Mammalia; order Carnivora; family Mustelidae; genus Mustela; species Mustela nigripes. Next base: position 29,393,069 of record NC_081565.1, read on the forward strand.
GAATCCTTTGTGGTTATATAAATTTTATTGTTCCAGTTCTGTGAACTCAGATGATCATTTTTAATAGGTATAGCCCTTCCTACTCAAAGTTCCAATTATATCAGTTATATATATGATATACAATTACATATAAGAATAGCATAATCATAATTATATCTAATATTATATGCACAAACACACCACCAGTTATATTAAAAGATATTAACAGAGTTATATGCAGTGCTTATATATATAGTTTCAGGTGTGTCTAATACATACAAACATTAAAAATTCCTAATCAATTTCAGTTTGCTGTCATCAAATTCCTTTACTTACACTAATTCAAAAAATATTTTCTGTCTGACTCTTAGACACTTAGAGTATAAACAAGAATAATAAGACAGAAACAATTCCTAGCACATGACCATTGATTTAATTCCTTTTTCTTAATAGGCAAGCAAAGCTTCAGTTACACTTGCTTGTTTGTCTAACCTTACAATAATTTAGAATTCTTCCACATGGACAGAATTTAAAAGGACCACAAAGCTTATCTCAGCTTGATGTCAGGTGGATTATCAGCTCCTATTTCTGCAGCACTGGAGCCCTCTTCTTTGTTACTCAGGGGTTGTGATAGGTTCATATCTGGAAAGCACAGGCCACACCTAAATTACTTTAGATGATCACTATGGCGTTCTTCCTTCCTTGCTAGTTTTTCCTGACTCCCAGAGTCCTTTCTTAGTGCCAGCTGGATTTGTCCAAGTGTCCTTCAGCTTCCCATTCTGCACTTCAATTTATCCCTTATTGTTGCCTTACTATTTCTGCCACAGTAGAATTGAGGCATGCTTTCATTTCATATAGTGGGTCTGCATTTAACTGGCTAGAATTTGTGGGTTAGCAAAGTTGTCAAGCTGTCACAATTATACTTCATCACCCTTAAGGCTCCCATCGGTTAAAATATTGTGTTAGTTATAGGTGTCGAAATGTTCAGTAAGTTTTTGTTCCTTTTGACTTTCTGTAATCATTTCCTACAGTGATTTAGGGTGAAGTTAGCCTAGGGTAGGTATTTGTAGCAATAAAGCACTGTCTTCTGGAAGATTTGCTGGTTCCTTACCTGTTTATTCCTGTTCTCACATTGAGTACTGAAATGTAATCACCCTTTATCAGAACACTTGTTCCCCCATTTATGATGAGCTAGTCTTTTACAGGGTATGACAGAGCCTATGTGAAAATTCCTTGTAGGCAGAGTTTTAGACAACTACAATCTTAAAAGATTTTCCAAACAGAGTTCCAAGAAAACCCGTTGGTTTTGGCTGTAATGTTTGTACTTTTGAACTCTGCAGTGTTTCTACAGTTATAGTAAGTGACATATAGTGATATCTGTCTTTTCCGTGAAGGGTAGAACATGCTAGACTGATTCAAGAATCATATTTTAGGGTTTACATGTATTACATTCTATGCTTTTCCCTTATACCTGAAACCTAGTCACCAGGAACTGCCAATATTCCAGACTAAGAGAAAATGAGTATGTTATTAGAGAGATCAAGGTAAAATCTGTGATCAGATAGATGTCCTGGGAGATATTCGCCAATAACAAATTGTGGATGTGTGCTCTCTTATGCCTACTTCTTTGGGATGTGTGTTGCCTTTTTGCTTCTTCAAAAAGAAGGTAGTCAACTCTAGACTGTCCAATATGCCTGTTTTCACCCAACACCTAACTTTATCACCTCCTTCTCATATATTCTGTGATTAAAGACTTGACCCTATCTCAACCTTATCCTAACAGTTTTAAAAGGTAGCTCCCAAATTTGCAGGACTATGAAACTGGATCTAGTAAAATCCTTTTAATGAATGAGAGAAATAAGATCCATATCTCAGCCAACCATCAAAGATCCATCTTCTGACCTTTTATCTGACTGCACTTTGTGAAATGGACCAGACTGACCTATGCACCCAGGCACTGTTGGATTTCAGGGACAGATAAGGAAAAGTCAAAGAGTGTAACCAACCCAAAATGTCTGTTCTGATAAATCTCCTAAACGTCTTCCTCTTTCAGTAGTAAATATGGAGTTTGTTACTTTGTTTTTTGGGGTAGGAAGAAGAAAAGTGTCATATTATTGTTTTCAATGGCCCCGTCCTGCCACATATGCTCACTAGATAGTGAAAGGTTTAACTCTGTTTCCTCTCTACACTTGTAGATACTGTACCTTAAATTTACAAAATACCAATGCAACCGATTGGAAAGTAAAAAAGAGAGATGATCATAAATTCTCTTCTCTTCACAAAGCTTTGAAAGAAGTAGTTCCTTAATGGATATATGGGGGTTTGATCTTCAGTGATTTAGACATCAGGCAGTGTGGTATAGTAGCAAGAGCTTTGTTAGAAAAATGACTCTAGAATCTGGGCTTCACACACTGTTACATTCCCATCTAATAATTTGGTGACCTCATCGTGACATCTCTCTGAGTTCCAGATTCTCCTTTCTAAAAATGAGGAGATGTAGCTAATTGTCCTTTTGCATTCTTTGGTTTTTGTTTTAATGGAAATACTTTTGTTGACAGAGGGGAGGAGACAGAGCAACTGAACATGATCTAGAGTTTAGTCTGTACAGCCATGCCTGATTTATAAATTTATTTTGGGGGGTTTTTCTCTTTCTTTCTCTTTTAACTTTTACTTTCTTTTTCTTTCTTTCATTCTTTCTTTCTCCCTTCCTTCCTTTCTTCCTTCCTTTCTTTCTTTTGATAAAATGGGCCATTTGGGGGATATCTGTGTGGCTCAGTCAGTTAAGCATCTGATGCTTGGTTTCAGCTCAGGTCATGATCTCAGGGTCTTGGGATCAAGCCATCAGGCTCCCTGCTCACTAGAGAATTTGCTTGAGGATTCTCTCTTCCTCTCTCTTTGCCCCTCCGCCCAAGTATGCACGCACATTCTCTCTCTTTCTAGAATGAGTAAATCTTTTTTAAAAATGAACTATTTGGATGAATTTCCTATATGGTTTTTATGTATAAACTCAGTCCAATCGCCTACCATGTTTATGGAAAAACCTAATACTGAAAAATAGCGAAACAATGAAAACTCAACAGAAGTCTTATAGAACAAGGAAGAAAACAGTCTAAATATTGTTCATCTCAGTTTACCCACAAGGTGGAATGTAATTTAACAATGAATTAGCAAAATTTGGATGGCAGACAAGGATATAGAAAGTGACTGTTAGATGAAGAGACTAGTTAGCAAAAACAAAAAAATGGCATAGTGGAGAATCTCCGAAGTGGAGAATGGTTTAATGGGAATGAAAGTTTGGAAATAGATAGTTTCAAGGGATCAGGCATAGAAAGAGACCATAGATATTTATATCTAATTAGTAAATAATATAAATAAATACAAATAAATAAATTTACATCATATCTTTACATGATACACGGAATGATGGCTTCCCTAAAGTCCATGTCCTAATCTCTGGAACCTGTGAATATGCTATGTTATATGGCAAAGGGGGGTTTGCAGCTGTGATTAAATTAAGCATTTTTACAAGGGGAGATTATCCTGGATTATAAAGCTGTGTCTAATGTAATCACAGGAGTCCTTATAAGAGGCAGATAGGTCACAGAGAAAATGTGCTGATGGAAGCAGAGGTTCATAGTCAGAGAAAGATTTGACAATATTATCCTACTAGCTTTGAAGATGGATGGATATTGTCATTATCTGGCCATCTCCATTGTGAGCCTTCTACAGAACTCTGTCAGATTCCCTAGTGCAACCTACCTTCCTTTCCTCTACTAGAGACCCATGCTTCTAAACTGCATGGCAAGGGCTGTCCTATTGCTGAAATGTCCTCTACAGAGGAAAAAAAAAAAGCAATAAATTATCTCTTTACTTGACTCAGTATCAAAACTATGAACCCTACAATTATTTTTTTCTGAAAAAAATATTACTTTTCAAAGAAAAGGAAATTTAGTCAAACATTGAATATTCACTGTACTTGCACAAATAGAAGATAAAATTACAAAGGCTCAAGTTTCCAATAAAGAGCAAAAGGATCCCCCAGCCCAATGAAGTTTGCAATATGTGGTGTAAGTTCCAAAATTAAGGCTCAATAGTATATGCTACCTAGACATCTGGTAAAATCAAAAGGGCCAGGAATGGTCTAACTGCAAAGTCCCTTCCCAACTCTGTTCCCTGAGATAAGGTTCCCTAGCCAAACAGTTCCTCTTGTCAAAGGGACCAACACAGTTCCTGGTCACCCCTGAGTAGGGAGTTTTAGTTTCCTGCTGACCTGCAGAATGATTCAAACAGGCCAGTCACATCCTCCCAAAGGAACCAAGGAGTATCTCGCCCTCTTACTACTACAAAGCCTATTTCCCCTGTGTGGTTTGTATGGCTTTCAGTGTCCTCCTCCCCAGAACACAGGTATTTGTGATTAGTAAACTACTGTCAAAGTCATTTCTCCAGCCTCAAGTGCCATGTGTTTGGCTAGTCCATTACCTTAGAATAGGAATCTTTCCCTCACCAACAAAGTAAATAGAAGGCAATTAAAACATATCAAGAAAGGAGCTTCTTGAAAATGTTTACCATTCTCACGTATGTGACTTTTGTTCTGTTATTTTTTTCCCCCTCAGACTAGAGTTCTTGGGAGGATGTAGTTTCTTATGAAATCCTCACAGTTGGATGTGGCTGAGTGGTGGGCTGGATCAGCACCCATGAACTCAGGGCTCCTCTCAGTTTGTTTCTCTCCAGTTCACCAATATCCAGAGCTGCTGATCTCTGTTTTCTTCCCCTAAAATCTTTAAACAAAACACATAGAAAATATTATCATGGTTTTAATCAGCAACCAAGTCCAAGTCAAGGATTTCTGGGAAGGTAGGGCCAGAGGATGCAGATCTCTGAGTACACCGATGAAAGAAATTTGTTCCTGGCAGGTGTTTTCCAAAGTTCCTAAGCCAGAATTAAAGTACCTTCAAATGATAACTTGAATGGGCATCTGTTCCATCTGTTTCTTTATGGGGGATAAATTAAAGGGTGGTGTGGCAGGGTGCAAGTTGTCTCCAGCAGCCAGTCTTTAGCCATCACCTTGATTATGGGATAGAAATATAGCCTCTCAGTTTACAAACTAAATTTTCCAGGTTCCCTTGCTTTTCACAGTGAGTCTTCAAGGAAGTCTTTGTTAAAAACAAAACCAAAAAAAAAAAAAAATCCTACCTTTCTTCCCTCCATTTTCCTATATTTCTGCTGGCTGGAATATGGCATGATGACTGGAGCTTGAGCAGCTCTTTTGAGCCATGAGACAGAATGCCAAGTATAACAGAGCACCAAAAGAAAAGAGAAGGTACATAGACTCCTGAAGACTATTAAGCCACCATATCAACCCTGAACTGCTTTCATAGGAAAGAAAAATAAACTTCTCTCTTGTTTAAGCTACCTGTTATATGCAAGTGAACTTAGTGCTAACTGATACAGGTGGTAGAGCTAGGACTGCTTTTCAGCCAGTTTATATGAGTATAGCCATGTTAAGTATTAAGTCAAGAAATTCTTTTATTTGGGTTACGGGGACAAACTTCACCTAAAAATGTTGCTCAGCAACAGCAGGGGCAGGAAATTGAACCTGTGAATCTTGCTAGTCCAAACACGGACAACCCCTGGTGGGTTGTTGAGTGAACAAAGCTGATAGAAGTAAGAGTGCAATGTCATGGTCTTAGGCCCACCTGCTGTTTTGGAGGAGCCCAGAACTTACAGGAGCAAGATGGCAGAGCAGATGGCCAGAACAGGAGCACCAGTGACAACATTATCATGAGTGGTTGAAATTCAGGCTCTCTGCACATACAGGTAGAATAGTCAGCTACCCTCAAAATGCTCAAAGTACAAGTACTAGGAATGTATTCACTATTCATTTAATGAAGAAGTCACTGAAATCATGTATACACTTTCCAAAATCAAATCTTGACTCAGACAGCAACATTTAATCAGTAAAAGCCATGACAGATAAAAAGATCATGCTGTTAACTTCTAAACAAATCAACACCTGATTTGTAAATTATTAAATTGGATGAGTGATTTATGTAAACAGTTGTATGGTTTGGTACATATGCATATATATTTAACTTGAAGAATAAAAGGAATTTTAGATATATTTTCACTTATACATTAATTCATATTACCATGACAGTTGTTGCATATTTTGAATACCATCCCTGATCATTCTCAGCTAGAAGCAAGTCTTACTAAATTAGAGTTTTACATGAAGAGATGCTTTTCTTCTTTTCACACTCTAGACATCCAATTCCTGATGCCATTGAAGACCTATCTAGTGATGATTTGTCTATGTGTAAAAATAGCTGAGGGATATATTACATTTGGACTTCATTTAAAAAAAAAAAAACACTTATGATGAAATGACATCATTAAGTAAGAACAATAAAACACCTGCAATAAAAAAGAGCTATAAAGATATCACAATAAACATAAACTAGAAAACACTGTGATCTAACATTAACTCACAATCCATCTCTAGTAGGAACTGGTAAAACCATCAGCTAGGTGTTGGTAATGGAAATGTGTCTCTTCTACTTTATCTTCTGTCTTGATTTCACCATAATCATTTTCCAGTTTTCTTTTTCCATGTTTTAAACTCTAACAATTTTAGAGATTGTTCAACTTGTTGTATCCAGAACTTTAATAAAAATTGCAGAGAATTCTATCTCCTCTAAGTTGCTCTTTCCTCATACTTAATTCAAATATAGAGTACCAACTGTATTTGTTAAGATTTTTCTTTCTCTCAGTTATGATATTCAGAATTGTCATCCCCAGTTACTAAAAACAGTGGTTTTCAAAACAAATCTTTTGGCCCAATGCATCAGAATCAATTTGAAACTTTGTTAAATATTCGGATGTCCAGACCATGCTCCCATAAAATATTCTAGGTGAGCCTAAGAAATTGTACTTGAACAAGATCTCCAGCCCTAAAATCAGAATTACAGCCATATTTAAGAAACTGATATTCAGAGAAAGGCTGCCCTTGCTACTTGGTGAGACTGAAGGACTGCCCTGATTGTTTTCCGTCTCCAATCAAGTTCTTTAGGATCTTCCCCTTACTACAACTATTGGGTCTGGAATGGGAAAGGGTTTTAAACCTCAGTCTGAATTTTGTTAAGTAGATGTACTTTCCAGATTCAAACACAGTATGAACTCAATGTGGAAAAGTCTCCCTAAGAGGCAGAAACTTGTATTGTATATTTCTTCCTCAGAAACAACATCCCATACCTCCTGTGGTTGCAATCACCTCGGGGCTCACTGCGTATTGCACATTTTCAGGTAACCAAGTTAGATAACTCTGGAAGAGAACAGTGAAGAATTATTAGGAAAACTGTAGAATAACCAAATGAAAACAGAAAGAATCGTGACCAAGCATTGAAGAGGGAAGCAATCAGACAAAGCAAAATGAAACATTTTGAATTCCAGTCAGATGTGAGCAGACAGGAATCTGAAGTCAGAGGAGCCAATGAGTCAGGAATCCAACAGGTCCTACAAACTGAGACTCCTAAAACAGAAGTCTGAAGTCAGCAGAGAACAGGAAACAGTTAAGTCCATGGTTTTAGGCAAGGCTGGAGAGATCAATAGAATCTTAAAGGTCATGGCAGGTTCAGAAACCAACAGCTTCAAGAATTTGAAGCCGTGGCATTCATGAGTAGAAACACTAAAGAAGCTCTGAGCCCAAGGCAGTGAGTGGTTTTCTTTGTTCACGTTGTTCTCTACCTCCTGTTGTAGGCACGTGCCCGAGACCACAGGTGTGTAATCACTGACAGGATGATTAGAGATTGAAAGGTACACTGTGTACCTGACTGAAGTAAGGACAGAAGTGTGACAATTACTGGAAGCTCTTCAACATTAAAAGTGCCCAGCAGGCAATTCATTCCTCTGGGTTTATTAATCCCTCCCTTATACCTCACAATGTACAAAGGCAAGCTCTGGTCCCTGCCTGCTATATGTTTACAAAGTATAAAAGACCTTGGAAAATCTTGAGTCTCTCAAGCAACTTAATTCTTCATTAGCTTTCCAAAAGGCCTGTTCAGGAGGTTGGACTCAGTTCTGTTCTAGAAATTAAAATATTCTAACTAGTGAAAGATTTTTAGCATCCACGTGAATAAGAAAATGGAAGATGTTAGTGGGAAGCATGGAGTGCTCAGCCTTCACCATAATGTGGGATAAAATAATAAATAAACTGTGACCTGAATAAGTCATTTAACATCTTTAAACATCAGTGTCCTCCATTATAAAATCTAAAGGATAACATTTGCCTAGAATACTTCGTGAGATTGTGATGTAGTCAAAATAAGTTAACATATAACAAAGCATTTGAGAAGAAAAATCACTATAATATCATTATTAATTATATTTATTATATCTCTTTGGCCAGTATTTTAATTAGATATATTTACGTGAGTATGTTATTACAAGTAATCACATCTTAATAACACTCAGAGAACAAAAACATTCATAAAATGGACCCAAAAGCCCAACAGTTACATATTTTTTTTAAAAAGATTACAGTAAGAAAATCCCACACCAGAGAAGGAGAAAATATAATCAGAATTTAACACTGTTTCTTATTGTCATATGTATTTCCCTCTTCCTTTTAATTACACAAAAACATCAGACAAAATTATAAGTAGTGTTAATGAGGTGCCAGTGGATATTTACAACCAAATAGTTGGTCAGTTCTGCTTTTGACAAGCAAATTCCCAAGAAATATATGGACATAGAAGCAGTAGAGCATCTCAAGGAAACATACCATCTCTGGCTAGCTTTCTTTTCTGCACTCCAACAGAGGACTCTATTGGACTACTGTAATCATGAGAAGAACCTCTAGTCTTTCTACCCAAATGATTCTGAGAGACTTGGAACAAAGTAGAGTAGAAAGTCTTTGCTTATTTCTATAAGCAATTGTCAAGTGCAAGTTTCTATACTCTTACCTTCTTGCCTCCTTACCCCTCCAATGCAAGTAAAGACCAATAAGTAGCTTATGAACTAATGAAAATTAAAAGAGGAGCTAAAGAACTTATGACAGTGCCTAGAATATAGCTGGCATAGTCTTCATACCCCAACATGCTCTTAGTGCTTTCACGACAGAAATGTAGCTCACATGTGGGAAATGAAAAATTATACTGAAAAATGACAGCCGAAAGTACTTCATTCTTAGCCCTCTAAAAACTACTTGCTGGACATTTTGCCCTGTAAAGTATCTCAGAATAGCTGTTGGTGATATAGTCAACAAATTTATGCCCAATTAATAATACTTTACATCAAATTCTTACTGTTGAAATGATAGGTGTGAGTTCTGTATCCTGATGGGACCCTGACTCATAGAAATATAGATGGTATTTAAGCCATGAGGCAAAATGACATCACCAAATAGTGAATATAGATAAAGAAGGCAAGAGTTCAAAGAAGTGAGCTTTGGAGCGCTCCAGCTAATTTAGAGTTTCAGAGCATAAGAAGAAAACAGCAAGAAAGGACAGAAAAGAATTAGCAACTAGTGAGTTAGAAGAAAAGTTACATGATATGATACTCTAGAAGACAAGTAAAAATGGTCTTTCAAGGAAGAGGGTCATCGGTTACCTTTTACGGGTAGAGGAAAATGCTGATTGGTATGTGTTTTAAAGATATCAGAAATGGTTATCTTGATGTCAGGTAAAGTTGAATTCAAGGGAGAATGCATAAATTATAAAACTAGGGTACTTTGGGGGTGCCTGGCTGGCTCAGTTGAAAGAGCACATGCTCTCAAATTTGGGGTCATATGTTTGAGACCCAAATTGAGTGTAGAGATCAATGAAAACAATAAACTTTAAAAAAATAAGGTGTTTTCCAATTATAAGATCCACAATTTATATTGAAAGAGCAACAGTTACTAACATATGCACCAAATAACATTTATAAAGCAAAAATCACAAAAGATACAAAGATCAATAGATCAGTATTCAAAATAATGGGTTTCCATTTTTTCTCTTAGCTTATGACAGATCAAATGGACAAGTACACACTTATTTAAAACTATCAAAAGTGAAAAATGTGTGTAATTGATATAAATATAAAATTCTATACTTTGAATATAAGTAATAGACCTTCTTTAAGTGTTAATGCAACAGTCACAAAAACTGATTATAGAGACAACCACTAAGCAAACTTTAATAAATTCCAAAATTTAGGAGAAATACAGGCAACATTCCCTGATCATAACAAAACCAAGAACAAAAATTCCTCCAATGGGGGTGTTACACTAGTGTTTCTCATCCATATTTCTAGTATCTCTACTTTTGTCATTCCAGAACACAGTAGGATCATGTTCCCCTACACCCCTGAATTTAGATATGGTGATGTGACTTGAATTAGCCAATAAAAGGTGAGCAGGCATTTTTAAGGTGCTGTTCTCCATTCCTCTCCAACCTATGCTGCAGTGACTGGCAACATTTCAGATGGTTCTGGGTAAGCATTGACTGAGCACAGTCTTCAGGTGGCCAAGCAGTAAAATATAATAAAATAATCTTCAGTTGACCCTAATGAACATGAAGTTAGTGTTAACCTATCCTATATCGACTGATACAAACACTTGACTAAAAAAATACTAATTAAAATTATAGAACATCTATAAAAAAGATAATAAAAATATTATATCAAAGCCTATAAAATGTACTTTTTTAAAAGCTATGATTTAAGTAAACATTAAAATATATAAGAACGGCCTTCCTTCTAGAACACTGACATTAATATGACCCACTTTTAAAACTTGCAGTCTCTCTTCCTCCCTCTTCCAAAATTCACAATTCCAGGAAAAGAAACCCAATTGGCCCAGCTTGAGTGAGTTATATAACAAAAAGTGAGGATTCAACAGCACAGCCATGGCCTCTCAGGCTTTTGATGCCCTCCATTGTGTTTTGAGGCTATTTCCAGATGGGAAAAATTATTTTATTACATTTTACTGCTTGGCCACCTGCTGCCTACAATGACTCAACTCTGTAGATCCTGAACTTTGTTTTATTTTTGTTTTAAGATTTTATTTACATATTTGACACAAGGAGAGAGAGTACAAGCAGGGGGAGCTGCAGGCAGAGGGAGAGGGAGAAGCACTAAGCAAAGAGCCCATGTGAGGCTCAATCCCAGACCTGAGCAGAAGACAGACGTTTAACCAACTGAGCCAGCCAGGTGCCCCAGATCCTGGACTTTGTAAAAAATGACACCAAGATATGGTTTCTAGTTGGAAGATTACTACATGATGTTCTACTATCTCTAACTGAGGAAGTACTTGGCATTAGTGATACATGTCCAGTGCACAGTACTATCACTTGAATAAGGAAGTTAATAATATACATTGAAAACTATATGTTTTCAGGGCACCTGGGTGGCTCAGTGGGTTAAAGCCTCTGCCTTCAGCTCAGGTCATGATCCCAGGGTCCTGGGATCAAGCCCCGTATCGGGCTCTCTGCTCCGAAGGGAGCCTGCTTCCTCCTTTCTCTCTGCCTGCCTCTCTGCCTACTTGTAATCTCTGCCTGTCAAATAAATAAAATCTTTTTAAAAAAAAGAAAACTATATGTTTTCTATCAGAATTGTCATGAATTCTGAACCAAGAATCTAGAAATGTATAAAGTTTTATAATGATGCTGATGTGTTGTATATATACCATACAAAGAGAAATAGTGTTTATGGAGAAAAATATGAGGAGAAGTGACATATATTTCTTTGAATTAATCAGTTGAGGTATTTTGGTCCAACTTCTTTTGGCATGGTTGTTTGTATGTCCTGACTTCTAGAGCCACCACAAATGTCTGGTGCAGGTTTCCTTGTCCACTCCATCCAAACAGAGGATTTTCATCCAACTTGACTCTTGCCTTTGAGGGGACAAAAGCCAATTTAATTGAGTAAGACCCACTCTCTAAGCAGCTTCCAGAAGCAGAATTATGTACTCCATGAGGAGTCATGGACATCACTAAAGCCTCTTCAATGGCAAGAACAAGGGAAAAAAAGAACATCCAGATGGCTATCCTGGAAGTCTTTTCTCTCTTCTGGATCTACCCAGGGATGGATTCTGATCAGCTGAATGCTACTGGAGTCTTTTCAAGGCATTAAATGTAATTAGCTGTTAATTGTTATCGTTAAAGGACTCTGCTGAGTGGCTATCAGGGCACCATCTGGACAGCTCATCACATTCACTGGGGAAACCCTGAAATCTCCATCCAAAAATGTCTGTGTCACTTGAAGACATTTACAATACCTGTCAAAAACCTTTGTACCCAGTGGGAAACTTGTTCACAGATGGTTGATATTAAAGGCAGAAATGCTCTTTTGTGGGTCAAAATTTCACTTTATTTGCTCTTTAAAGCAGTCAGTTTTGAGTGAGGATAAAGAGTAGTATGTTTTCCTACATCTTTAACAATGCCACCTATATCATCTGGGCATTTGGTTGCAAACAACAGAAAATGACACAGTCTAAAGTACAAAGAGAATTTATTGGAAAGATATTGCAAGACTGAAGGACCAGGCTTGTAAATTTGACAGGTACCAAGTGAGTTCTGGAGAGCTATGCAGAAAGTAACCAGGGAAGGTCACTCAACTCCAATAGCCATTGAACTGTGTCATCACTTGCTCAAGATTTGGAGTCCTACAAGATAACACCTGTTGGCCAAACCCATGTCTTATTTTACTGGGATAAAGAGAGAAAGGGGACATACCTCCTTCACTTCATACAGTAGAAGTGGTAGCTACTGCCTTCAAGTAAATGTTCTCTTTTGCATACAAGAATGCATACAAGAATATAACTAAGAAGCATGCCTGGAAGCCAAACATCTCCCACATGGCAAATGTTTACGTTACGTTAACCACAAATCAAATGTGGCATATATGACACCTGGAAAAAAACTCTAGTCCAGTTATATTTGGAAAATCATTCCTAACCCAATCATTAACCAAATCTAAATGCACATGTTATTAAGAAGGTATTACGGGGGATGGGGGTGCCTGGGTGGCTCAGTTGGTTAAGTGTTGCCTTTGGCTCAGGTCATGATCCCAGAGTCCTGGGATCAAGACCCATAATGGACCGACCCCCCTACCTAGTATGCTCCCTGCTTTTCCCTCTTCCTCTGCTCCCCCTTCTTTTGCTTTCTCTCTCTCTGTCAAGTAAAAAAGAATAAAATCTTAAAGAAAAAAAAGGAGATATTAGAGGGAAATCCTGGCAATTGTGGAGGAGTCAGTTCACTCCTTCCCTTTGAGATCAATATCATAAATCATCATCAATATCATCAATATCAATATCATTCTGTGCTCCAGGATTAGCGACTGGTCTCAGTAGACATTTTTATGATATATAATGTTATTTTTAAAGTTTCATTAATTTTTTTCACTTATTCAGTCCATATGCATCTTTTAAATTTTTTATGTGTCCCAGTGTATGGTGATGGTGGATGGACATGAAACAGTATTTAGTACTGTCTCTACCCCATCTAATTGGGAAAACAACATATATTTACCCAAATAACTAGTGAATAATATAATATAAAGTATATACTTTGATTAAGTCAATTAAAATTCTGAAGACCCTAATGTTTTCTTAATATTCAGTTCCCAACATGTCTTTCCGGACTTGGAAAATAACTATGGCAGAAAAGCTAATTTTATTTTCTACTTCCCATCTGCTACATAATAATATGCCAAAATGATACCAATTTGCTCCTTTTACCCAGATATTTAGGATCATCCCATCTAGTTCTAGCAACCGACCTGCTCCTCCCTTTCCATCCAGTTCACTCCAGCTCATCCTTCAAGAGTCACTTCTTTTTTTTTTTTAAGAGTTTATTTATTTATTTTGACAGACAGAGATCACAGTAGGAGAGAGGAAGGGAAGAGATCACAGAGAGAGAGGAAGGGAAGCAGGCCCCCTGCTGAGCAGAGAGCCCAATGAGGGACTCCATCCCAGGACCCTGAGATCATGACCCGAGCCGAAGGCAGCAGCTCAACCCACTGAGCCACCCAGGCGCCCCCCAAGAGTCACTTCTGATGCACCTCCCACTGGAAGAATTTCCTGATACACACTCTATGGATTAAGTATCTTTAATCTGTGTCCAGGATACTTTTCATACCCTAATCCCCCAGAAAATTCATCCCCAATCCTTTTCCCCTACTTCACTTCACCCACCTCTCAAAAAGAAGGAAGAATACCAATGAGGGTAAAAGACAAAATGGAATTCTCAGGGATGTACATGTAAACCAGAATATCATGGGATGACATTTACCATTGGGGGTGGGGGTGATGGATGACAGGATAATAAAGAGAATTTGAGGAGAGAAAATGCTGGCCCTTCGAAATTTGGCAGAGTCCAGAAGTTCTAAACAAGTTAAATAATGACCTCTCTGCAGAATGTGTCTCTCTTCTTTAGCATGCTTAGCTGATTGTCGGCTGCCCTGTGGCAAGACCTGTGTCTCAGTGTCTTTATTACATCCCCGGGTGGAATAGATCAGAGAGGTGCGGGCTGAACGCTTCTGTGGTGAAATCAAAGTGGCACTGGGGCTACTGGAAACTTCTTACAAAGTAGATGTATCAGTCGCAGTCACACTTATCAGTGATTTAATATAAAGAATTAATAAATAGGATAAAAGGAGTAAAAAGGCAAAAAAAAAAATAGTGAGGTATTACAGAAATGGTAAATGCAAGAAGCAGCTACTGGCCTAGAGAACTAAGAACTTAGAAGCTTAGAAGGAAGGTCCTAAAGAACCGGGCATTCACCTCCAAAGGGGGCCCTGCTAGCTGGCACTGGTACCTCAGGGTTCACAAGAAGATCCCTGCAGAGCTGGGACTCGGACTTATGGGGAGGGACACAGCTGGTGAGTGTTAGTAATCTGGAAAGATTCAGTGAGGCTGGTATAGGAAATACAAAAAAGGAAATGAAACCTGGAAGCCACCTGCTACTACTACAACCAATGGCTGTGTTTAAATGAAGCACCACTGGGGTACCCGGGTGGCTCCGTCAGGGAAGCATCTGCCTTTGGCTCAGGTCATGATCCCAGGGTCCTGGGACAAAGCCCTGCAACAGGCTCCTTGCTCAGCGGGGATCCTGCTTCTCTACCTGCCCCTCCCCACTCTGATGTGCCCTCTCTCTTTCTCAAACAAATAAAATCTTAAAAAAAAAAAAAAAGCACCATTGCTAGAGGAGCAGTCTCCTCTTCCATGTTCGGGCTTCTCATTCCTCTCTCGTTCCCTATCTTAATAGTGTCTACCAGGATCCAGCTGGCAGAAGGGAACTGTGTAGCTTGCCCAATCCCAACCGCCAAAGCTGGGAGTTAAGCACTTCATAGTCAGTAGGAAAGGCCAGTGGGCAGGGAAGGGATCTCTATAGCTAAAGTTAGGTGTCAATTCTTCTCCTTTGTAAATTTCAGACTTTCTCGAGTTTACGTTTTCAACACTTCTGAGGCCATCCTAGACACAACCATAAACCTCACAATTATACTTTTCATCAGACCTCTGACATGAACCACCTCATCCATCCATCATTCTTTAAGTTATGTTGCTGATTTTTTTTTGAAGTTTCTAGAAAGTAATTTCTTGCTGCTTCTTTCATCACTGTAATTACTGATCCAATTAGAAACAGTTCTTAAAAATGTAAATTTCCCAGGATCAAGGAATTCTTGATCTTGTCTGCAAAGGTAGGGACACATTTCTACTGTGAAAACTTCTGACCTTTAGATAAAGAATTACAACACTGTAGAGGGAGTAATGAATCTGATCCATGGCAGTCACGAGCTGTCGTCACATTTTGTTTTCATCACATTTATCAACTTCCGTTCTTAAAAAAAAAAAAAATTGTAATCTCTGCTTGCCCTTCTCTAAGCACGGTTAACCAATACAGACAAAAATGAAAGGTAAATTCTCCAGGAGCCTCATAAGACTATATTCCAGCTGAGCACAGTTTTATCAGTGAAATAAAGATAAATGGTATTTTTCATACCTAAGCACAACATTGACTTAAAATCAACACTGCATGACTCTCTTTTAAAACTCTCCTGACAGTTCAACCCTGTAGCTTGGCCTTAAGCCTGTCTTGTCTTTATGGGCTATCAGATTTGTTCAGGAATCTCCAGCAAGCGGGAGCCCTCAGTACCTGCAGCTTAGTGATCCACAATGGAGGAAACATTCTTTCCTGGCTTTGAATGTACTAAGCAATTTCTCCCCCTCTGATTTTACAGCTGGTGTCCAGTTGGTCAGGGAAGCATATCTGCAATGAAAGGAAAATAGCCCTGGGGAAGTAACACGCACTGCTTAGAGTAAAACAACCAACAAAGGAGAGGTCCTCTGTAGTTTATTCTTTCTCAATTTTTGGAAAATGTCTTTCACACATCCCCTCAAAAATTAGGCGATATAAAATCATTGTTCAATTCAAGAAATTAACTTTTACAATAACAGCCTTAGCCCTGTATTAGAAACAGTAAACCTGAGTCTTAAAATTCAAAGTTGTTTTTTTTTTTTTGCAATCTAGTAGGAATACATATTTTTTTTCATTCAACATTTTAATTTAACCATGGAGAGAGGAGGGTCTATGCCCCTTTCCCCTGAATTCTTGTGCACTCTGTGATTGCTTTAATGAACTCAAAATACTGCAGAACATAGGAAATGGACAGATAGACTTCCTCACTTTCTGTCTTCTGGAACACTCCCTCTTTTTTAAAAACACATAGCAATGTATAAGTTTAAAGTGTACAACATGCTGATTTGATACATTTCTGTATTGCAATATGATTACCACCAAAGTATTAGCTACCATCTCCATCACATCACATACATATCATTTCTTATTTGTGGTAAGAACATTTAACTGTCAGCAGGCATCCACTGTACAGGGTTCTGTCATCTTGTAGAAGATAGCATCCTTAAGACATGTTGAGGTTTTTAGTCGAGCACACGAGTAACCCCCTTTATTTTCGCCCCCTCTCTGCACACACATATTTCCTGCTGTATACTCTGAAAGAGGGAAACAACGTTGACGTACATGATAAAGTAGAGAATTCCAAGTTCCACGTCCTACGATTTACTCTGACCCGAGCAGCATCTCGGGAAGGAGAAGTAGTAAGCTTTGCCTCTGATTTCCCTCCCATCTTTCTTTTGCTTCTCCTTCAGCCATAATGTCTTCCTCACTCATTCCCACCTCATCTCTGTATTAGACCTCAACGAATCCAGAATAAAGACTCTGGCCACCGAGAGAGAATAGAGCAGGAAAAGAAGTGTCAAACCCCCAGAAATAATCCTTCATCAGCTGCAAAGCTTTGTTTTTTGTTTGTTTGTTTGTTTGTTTTGCAGTGGCAGGGGTGGGTGAAGGGTGTTGTTTGTATTCATAGCTCCTGGAGCATTTACTCAGCTGCTGCACTGAAAACCACCTATTAAAAGTACAATCCTGGGGCTCCTGGGTGGCTCGGTCATTGAGTGTCTGAGTCTTGATTTCAGCTTAGGTCATGATCTCACAGTTGTGATATTGAACCTCATGTGGGCTCTGCGCTGGACTGGGCATGGAGTCTGTTTAAGATTCTCTCTTCCCTCTTTCTCTGCCCCTCCCCTCCCGCTCACATTCTCTTCTCCCCTCACTCTCTTAAAAAAAAAAAAAAATTACAACCCTACTGATATATTCCACATTCCTCTCCTGATTTTTCTCCATGGAACTTATTGCCAGATGCTATGCCACATATTTACTTATGTGTCTTGCTTGTTTTTGTCTCCCCAGTAGAATGTAAGTTTCAAGAAAGCAGGAATATTTGTCTGTTTTATACCCTAATATAGCTCTGTCCCTTAGAATAGAGCCAGGCGTGTGTAAGATTCCCAGTGAATATTTGTTATATTATCACTGTTAAATGAGCTTATAGGTAACCCTCAGAACATATCATTGTTGATATTAGAAAAATGTGCTCCAAAATCCAAAGGGCCTACTTTTGAATATTAGCCTGTAAAGCAGTCTACTCAGAAATAGAGGGTTTCATTTTTTATTTATCTTTACAGCATCTAATTATTTAAAAAACTCAGCAGTGTAAAAATATTCCATAAATTAGTGTTAAATAATATAAAATGCATAATTTTCTTCTTGGATTTTTCTCAAACTTGACTTTGGTCAAACCAAACTATAAATAACTTGCTAAAGAAGAAAATTTTATCTCTTGCTAATGAAAATTTTCTATTCTTAAATGTGTTCATTTCAGTGAACACAATCTGGTGACCTTCTTCCATATCTAGTTTTTCCTTTTTTAAATAATTACTTATAAGTGTTAAGAATTTCTAAGCCATTTGTACAAATAATAGGTGATCACAATAAATATTTATCACTTTAAACTAAAAAAAAACCACATTGACATAATAACTTGAATGCTTGGGTAACTGCTAGAAATAACTAAAATTAAAATAACTAAAATCTTTGTCTTGTCACTCTTCTGTGTCTTCATCTCCAGTAAACCAAGGATTTACTAACTCATTAAGGATTTTCTAACTCATATGTGTATATTACTTCACAGTTTGCAAAACTCTTTCATGGACATGGTCTTACTCGATTCCCACAGTAACAATGAATTATTGTTATCAGTTAGCCACTGCTGTATAACAAACCATCATAAAACCTCAGTGGCATAAATCTCTTATCTTTGCTCATGAGTTGGCAGCATTGGCTGCACCCTTTAGCTGAGTTCAGAGGGGGCTCTTCATGCATCTGCGATTAGTTGCACAGCACCTTGATGGCTTTGACAACCTTACCTGGGTTCTGTCACATGCCCTGGGCTTTAGCTGGTCAAAGTGGGCTGTCTTGACTGCTTCACATTCCTCACCCCCTAGTTTGGGCATGTTTTCATGACAAAAGGTAGAGGAGCAAGAGAAAAAGCCAAGCCTCAAATTGCATTACTGGCCAAAGCAAATCGCATGCTTGACCCCAGAGTAATAATCAGAGGGAAAAAAATATTGCTACAGGAATGCTACAGGAATACAGGAATGCCAGGACTAATTAAGTTCATGAATGAGATCAACCTATAGCAAGGACTATTATTTTCATTATTTTATATACAAGGAAATAAGACTTGAGGAGGTTAGATAATTGCGCAAGGGAAATCAGCCATGTGAATGAGCCAGAAGCTCAGATCGTCCGACTCCAAATGTGTTTTTTCCTCTCATGTGTCTGACCTATTCATTTATACTTAGAGAAGCTGAAACCCTACCCACCCACCCCCACCCACATTCTGGAAAGATAGAACCATTTCAAATTACTCTGATACTTCAGGTATTCCAAAAACAACAGTTAGAATGTCAGTAAGATTACTTACCCTTTGGTTTAGTGGATAAATGCAAATCCTATTAATTCACACTCATCTCTATTGTTTTTAATTATCAAATTGTTATTGAACCTTTGAAGTGCATTGTTTGTCCTTCCAGCTAAATTTCCACCTTCTCCTAGACAGACTCCACGTTCTATATGTTCTATGTCTTTGTATTTCTCCTAGTGCCTGAAATAGGGCTGATGCAGATAGTAGCTGTACCATGTGATTGATAAAGTTAAAATAACATGAGGTCAGCTTAATAGAGTTTTCTGTTGAAGAAATTAAGATTAAAAGGAGAAATCAAAATTGATCTGGGATTAAGTGAACAGCAAGAGATGATTTCCAACTGTACTTCCCTAAGAAAAGAAAAAAGGAATATATTTTTTATTTTCAAACCCTTCATTCCAGCTAATATATATGAATATTTTCCTTATATTTATTTGCTCCACTCTCACAGTTGGAAATCAGCTAAGTTGAACTGCCAAGGGCTAATTGGTGAACTAATTCTTTTATTCAGTGTAATAGCCATCACAAATGTTGGGTTCAATGAGGTAATCACTTTTCCATTACAAAAATCGAATCCAGATTTTCTTTACTACACTCAGAGATAACTGGGTTAATGTCATTCTCTATCCTCTATAGCTTTTTAATTCAATACTTTTATCAGACTTGGAAAGGGTAGCTGTTGAAAGGAATATAAGGTTCTATACCTTATATTCTTTCATATATATATATATATATATATATATATATATATATATACACATATATATATACAATTTTTGTGTATGGGTAAGTCAGTTTTCGCCCTTCCCCATGTCTGAGTCACCCTCTGGAAATGGAAGAAAGGAACAAAAAAGTAATGTAATAATTTTCTGTGAAAACTCTGAACATGCCATTCTCTTTTAGCAGTGTTTGAGTTTTAGAAGAAAGCACAGATGATGCATGTTGTTTAGTTCCCATTGACAAGACTCTCTATAGAGAAAGGTAATGGAAAAACTCGGTGCTAAAATATATGGCATCGAGTTCCACATTTCAGTAAAAACTGAAATTCTTTCTTTAATGTTGAGTTTTAGATCTTCGGTTGGGAGCAACTCAAAGCCACGTCAAAGTATATTGGCACCTCAGAATCCTTGAAAAGGGGAACTTATCTTCCTCATAAATAAACCTCTCAAAAGGATCCAGTTCATAGTCAAGGCTAGTTTCACTATTAAAGCAACAATTAAGTGGCTATAAACATGAAGAATGCTTCACATCACCTATAAATAGATCTATACGTTTTGAGGCACATTGAAGTTATGCCTGAGGATAATACTATTTCCTTCTGACTTAGAATGACATCGGCTGAATTGTTACAGATATGGAAACATTGATTGATAGTGACGGGCAAACCAAACTGCTATACAAAATTTGAGATAAGGGTGGATTCAATGGTAGATTATTTTTCAACAATAGGACCACATAGACACTGGAATTTTGAGTTCAGAGTTAGACTCAATCGATGTCAGTTTCTGAGAATAAAAAAAATAACCCCTATGATGGTTGATTTTATGTGTCAACTTGACTGGGCTAAGAGATGCCCAGATAACTGATAAAACATTGTTCCTGGGTATGTCTCTGAGGGTATTTCTGGAAAGATTAGCATTTGAATCAGTAGACCCAGTAAGTAGATCTGCCCTCACCACTGTGGGCAGGCATCATCCAGTCCGCTGAGGAAAGAAATAAAACAAAAAAGCAGAGGAAAGGTGAATTCCCTTTTCTTGAAGTGGGATGTCCAACTTCTCTTGCTCTTGGACATCAGAGCTCCTGGTTCTTGGCCTTTGGTTGCCAGGAATGAATTATACCACTGGCTTCCCTAGTTCTCCAGCATGCAGATGGCCAATCATGGGACCTCCCGGCTTCCTCTAATTCTGACTTTATTTTTAAAAAATGACAATCATTATCTAACAGTATTTGAAGTATAAAACATCCGTTTTAATTGGTAATTAATTGGTCATTGGTAATGTGAACAATTACCATAATAAACCTCCTCTTTAATCTTTTTTTATTTATTTTCAGCATAACAGTATTCATTGTTTTTGTACCACACCCAGTGCTCCATGCAATTCGTGCCCTCTCTAATACCCACCACCTGGTTCCCCCAACCTCCCACCCCCCACCACCACTTAAAACCCCTCAGTTTGTTTTTCAGAGTCCATAGTCTCTCATGGTTCACCTCCCCTTCCAATTTCCCCCACCTCCCTTCTCCT
>NC_081565.1:29414704-29416413 GCF_022355385.1 Mustela nigripes
CCTCAGTTTGTTTTTCAGAGTCCATAGTCTCTCATGGTTCACCTCCCCTTCCAATTTCCCCCAACTCCCTTCTCCTAACTCCCCATGTCCTCCATGCTATTTGTTATGCTCTACAAATAAGTGAAACCATATGATAATTGACTTTCTCTGCTTGACTTATTTCACTCAGCATAATCTCCTCCAGTCGCATTCAAGTTGCTACAAAAGTCGGGTATTCATCCTTTCTGATGGAGGCATAATACTCCATAGTGTATATGAACCACCTCTTCCTTATCCATTCATCCGCTGAAGGGCATCTTGGTTCTTGGTTCTTTATATGTATCCTATTGGTTCTGTTTCTCTGGAGAACCCTGATTAAGACTGTACTAAGTAGAATCTTTTCCTATGTGCAGATTGACAATAAACAACTTATCCCTCTCTTCAAAAACAGCATTCACATAAAATGCATCATCAGCAGTGGCTTCACTGTGGAATAACATGGGAAACAGCGTGGTCCTAAAATGTTTTCTTTCTAAGACTCTTTATAAGTTGTAATAACAACAACAATTTGTGTATGTGAAGATCAGACAAGGCCTAAAGAAAATAAGATTTCCTATAAGAAATGTTTAATTTATAAAAGTATCTTTTTAAGGGACAGCAGTTCATAATCACCAGATATATTTCATGGTAATAACGATGAGGCTGAAGAAGATGCTAAAAAATCAGGGGATAATGATTACAACCAGCATGATTACAACAGTTAATAAGCTATTTTAAGACTGATGTTCGAAGAAATAGGTGCTGCACCCCTATATGGCACCAATAAGCCTTGGGAAAGTCATGTAAACTCTCTTTATGGTTTTCTCTCCAACACAGTGGACTATATGATCCCTTCTGCCATTGAGACTCATGGACCTTTCTCTCTCTGGATTTTGGGAACCCATACAGTTAACCTCATTCTTACCTTTTCTAATTTTCATTGTGCTTTAATTTATTCTCTATGATAATTTGCAAAAGTTATTTGATACCAGGGAATAGTAGCTCTTACTTGATTCACAATGATGGTGTGGTTGTTAAGTCTCTAGCATTTATTTTAATTTCTTGGAAGAAAGCAATAGAAAAAGGACATTTTATACTTCAAATACTGTTATATAATGATTGTCATTTTTTTTAAAGATTTTGTTTATTTATTTGACAGACAGAGATCACAAGTAGGCAAAGAGGCAAGGCAGAGAGAGAGGAGGAAGCAGGCTCCCTGCTAAGCAAAGAGCCCGATTCGGGGCTCGATCCCAGGACCCCGAGATCATGACCTGAGCCGAAGGCAGAGGCTTTAACCCACTGAGTCACCCAGGCACCCCAATGATTGTCATTTTTTATAAAGTCACAATTCTTATAAAGAAAAAGGGGAACCTTATTAATAATGAAATATTAAAATACCCTTCAAAAGATATTTTATTACTTAAGATTATGTAACAAAAGTTGTACTTTCATAAATTGTTATTGAGTAATATAGATTAGTACAAGCCTAGTAGAATGAACTTTGATAACCTGATCAAGAGGGAGGAAAATGTTCAGTATTTTATTTCAATGTTGGCTGTAGAATTCAAGTAGCTCAGTCCTAAGAAAAAAGCACCTTAGAGCTCAACCTTATATCATTATATCATATTTTTAAAATGCATTCAGGAGATAGAAAACGGGATCAAGAAGGAAATCACAAAATCAGCACTTAG